>NW_026870536.1:145000-147500 GCF_963576545.1 Limanda limanda
GCACCGTCATTTTATTCATTTTCATCGTTTTTTCACGTTTTTATCGATTTTTAACACATTCTTGTGTTTCAATGAAATTAGACACAGAGGGAGCCAGGACATGGCTCCTAACACACAGGGACACAGTTTGACACGCTCACATGACCCAGGGCATCCTATTTGATGCAGTGACACTGTCATTTTATTCATTTTTATCCGTTTTTCACGTTTTTAACACATTCTTGTAAT
This sequence comes from Limanda limanda, assembly GCF_963576545.1. Taxonomy (NCBI): domain Eukaryota; kingdom Metazoa; phylum Chordata; class Actinopteri; order Pleuronectiformes; family Pleuronectidae; genus Limanda; species Limanda limanda. The sequence continues at coordinate 145,229 of NW_026870536.1, forward strand.
TCAATGAAATTAGACACAGAGTGAGCCAGGGCATGGCATAACACACAGGGACACAGTTTGACACGCTCACATGACCCAGGGCATCCTATTTGATGCAGTGACACTGTCATTTTATTCATTTTTATCCGTTTTTTTCCACGTTTTTAACCATATTATTGTTTATCAATGAAATAGAAATGCGTGTTAAACAGAGTCTGACCCTCTGACATGACCCAGGATATCGTATTTGATGCAATGACACCCTCATTTTATTCATTTTTATCCGTTTTTCACGTTTTTCACGTTTTTAACACATTCTTGTAATTCAATGAAATTAGACACAGAGGGAGCCAGGACATGGCTCCTAACACACAGGGACACAGTTTGACACGCTCACAAGACCCAGGGCATCCTATTTGATGCAGTGACACTGTCATTTTATTCATTTTTATCCGTTTTTTCACGTTTTTAACCATATTATTGTTTATCAATGAAATAGAAATGCGTGTTAAACAGAGTTTGACCCTCTGACATGACCCAGGATATCGTATTTGATGCAATGACACCCTCATTTTATTCATTTTTATCCGTTTTTCACGTTTTTCACGTTTTTAACACATTCTTGTGTTTCAATGAAATTAGACACAGAGGGAGCCAGGACATGGCTCCTAACACACAGGGACACAGTTTGACACGCTCACATGACCCAGGGCATCCTATTTGATGCAGTGACACTGTCATTTTATTCATTTTTATCCGTTTTTTTCACGTTTTTAACCATATTATTGTTTATCAATGAAATAGAAATGCGTGTTAAACAGAGTCTGACCCTCTGACATGACCCAGGATATCGTATTTGATGCAGTGACACCCTCATTTTATTCATTTTGATCCGTTTTTCACGTTTTTAACACATTCTTGTATTTCATTGAAATTAGACACAGAGGGAGCCAGGACATGGCTCCTAACACACAGGGACACAGTTTGACACGCTCACATGACCCAGGGCATCCTATTTGATGCAGTGACACTGTCATTTTATTCATTTTTATCCGTTTTTTTCCACGTTTTTAACCATATTATTGTTTATCAATGAAATAGAAATGCGTGTTAAACAGAGTCTGACCCTCTGACATGACCCAGGATATCGTATTTGATGCAATGACACCCTCATTTTATTCATTTTTATCCGTTTTTCACGTTTTTCACGTTTTTAACACATTCTTGTAATTCAATGAAATTAGACACAGAGGGAGCCAGGACATGGCTCCTAACACACAGGGACACAGTTTGACACGCTCACAAGACCCAGGGCATCCTATTTGATGCAGTGACACTGTCATTTTATTCATTTTTATCCGTTTTTTCACGTTTTTAACCATATTATTGTTTATCAATGAAATAGAAATGCGTGTTAAACAGAGTTTGACCCTCTGACATGACCCAGGATATCGTATTTGATGCAATGACACCCTCATTTTATTCATTTTTATCCGTTTTTCACGTTTTTCACGTTTTTAACACATTCTTGTGTTTCAATGAAATTAGACACAGAGGGAGCCAGGACATGGCTCCTAACACACAGGGACACAGTTTGACACGCTCACATGACCCAGGGCATCCTATTTGATGCAGTGACACTGTCATTTTATTCATTTTTATCCGTTTTTTTCACGTTTTTAACCATATTATTGTTTATCAATGAAATAGAAATGCGTGTTAAACAGAGTCTGACCCTCTGACATGACCCAGGATATCGTATTTGATGCAGTGACACCCTCATTTTATTCATTTTGATCCGTTTTTCACGTTTTTAACACATTCTTGTATTTCATTGAAATTAGACACAGAGGGAGCCAGGACATGGCTCCTAACACACAGGGACACAGTTTGACACGCTCACATGACCCAGGGCATCCTATTTGATGCAGTGACACTGTCATTTTATTCATTTTTATCCGTTTTTTTCACGTTTTTAACCATATTATTGTTTATCAATGAAATAGAAATGCGTGTTAAACAGAGTTTGACCCTCTGACATGACCCAGGATATCGTATTTGATGCAATGACACCCTCATTTTATTCATTTTTATCCGTTTTTTTTCACGTTTTTAACCATATTCTTGGTTATCAATGAAATAGAAATGCATGAAAATATATCTAACCAGTAGAGTGCGCCTTTGACTCACAGAGGGACCCAGGACCCAGCACCCAGCACCAGGACCCAGGAGCACCAACTAGCCGAGCCCCGATATGGAGCACTATTTTCGGATAGATCCCCAGCCAGGCTCC
>NW_026870537.1:0-85677 GCF_963576545.1 Limanda limanda
CTCCTGCATTTTAGTCATTTTCATGGCTTTTTGAGGCTCCAATTCATGGCTTGCAATGACATTAGACTCCCTGGGTCTCACATCATCTCACATTACCCAGGCTGTGGGGTCTCAAAGTCGAGGACACAGGGACACATTGACTCCTGCATTTTAGTCATTCTTATGACTTTTTGGGGCTCGAAGTCATGAAAATGCGATGACATTAGACACCCTGGGTCTCACATCATCTCACATCACCCAGATTTCTGACTTTTTCACCACATGTCAGCCCAAGTGTCAGAAAAGCGCTGGAAACAGGGAGATAAGCCTTTTTTGGAAGAAATGGTTAAATTCTTGAATTTTTCATCACACATCATCCCAAATGTCACTAAACAGCTGGAAACGGGGAGATAAGCCTTTTTTGGAAGCATTGATTAAGATTTCTGACTTTTTCATCACGTCAGCCCAAGTGTCAGAAAAGCGCTGGAAACAGGGAGATAAGCCTTTTTTGGAAGAAATGGTTAAATTCTTGAATTTTTCATCACACATCATCCCAAATGTCACTAAACAGCTGGAAACGGGGAGATAAGCCTTTTTTGGAAGCATTGATTAAGATTTCTGACTTTTTCATCACATGTCAGCCCAAGTGTCAGAAAAGCGCTGGAAACAGGGAGATAAGCCTTTTTTGGAAGAAATGGTTAAATTCTTGAATTTTTCATCACACATCATCCCAAATGTCACTTAACAGCTGGAAACGGGGAGACAAGCCTTTTTTGGAAGCAATGGTAAACATTTTGACTTTTTCATCACATATCAGCTCCAGTGTCAGAAAAGCGCTGGAAACAGGGAGATCTGCCTTTTTTTGGAAGAAATGGTTAAATTCTTGAATTTTTCATCACACATCATCCCAAATGTCACTAAACAGCTGGAAACGGGGAGATAAGCCTTTTTTGGAAGCATTGATTAAGATTTCTGACTTTTTCATCACATGTCAGCCCAAGTGTCAGAAAAGCGCTCTAAACAGGGAGATAAGCCTTTTTTGGAAGAAAAGGTTAAATTCTTGAATTTTTCATCACACATCATCCCAAATGTCACTAAACAGCTGGAAACGGGGAGATAAGCCTTTTTTGGAAGCATTGATTAAGATTTCTGACTTTTTCATCACATGTCAGCCCAAGTGTCAGAAAAGCGCTGGAAACAGGGAGATAAGCCTTTTTTGGAAGAAATGGTTAAATTCTTGAATTTTTCATCACACATCATCCCAAATGTCACTAAACAGCTGGAAACGGGGAGATAAGCCTTTTTTGGAAGCAATCGTAAACATTTTGACTTTTTCATCACATATCAGCTCCAGTGTCAGAAAAGCGCTGGAAACAGGGAGATCTGCCTTTTTTTGGAAGAAAAGGTTAAATTCTTGAATTTTTCATCACACATCATCCCAAATGTCACTAAACAGCTGGAAACGGGGAGATAAGCCTTTTTTGGAAGCAATGGTTAACATTTTGACTTTTTCATCACATATCAGCTCCAGTGTCAGAAAAGCGCTGGAAACAGGGAGATCTGCCTTTTTTTGGAAGAAAAGGTTAAATTCTTGAATTTTTCATCACACATCATCCCAAATGTCACTAAACAGCTGGAAACGGGGAGATAAGCCTTTTTTGGAAGCATTGATTAAGATTTCTGACTTTTTCATCACATGTCAGCCCAAGTGTCAGAAAAGCGCTGGAAACAGGGAGATAAGCCTTTTTTGGAAGAAATGGTTAAATTCTTGAATTTTTCATCACACATCATCCCAAATGTCACTAAACAGCTGGAAACGGGGAGATAAGCCTTTTTTGGAAGCATTGATTAAGATTTCTGACTTTTTCATCACATTTCAGCCCAAGTGTCAGAAAAGCGCTGGAAACAGGGAGATCTGCCTTTTTTTGGAAGAAAAGGTTATATTCTTGAATTTTTCATCACACATCATCCCAAATGTCACTAAACAGCTGGAAACGGGGAGATAAGCCTTTTTTGGAAGCATTGATTAAGATTTCTGACTTTTTCATCACATGTCAGCCCAAGTGTCAGAAAAGCGCTGGAAACAGGGAGATCTGCCTTTTTTTGGAAGAAAAGGTTATATTCTTGAATTTTTCATCACACATCATCCCAAATGTCACTAAACAGCTGGATACGGAGAGATAAGCCTTTTTTGGAAGCATTGATTAAGATTTCTGACTTTTTCATCACATGTCAGCCCAAGTGTCATAAAAGCGCTGGAAACAGGGAGATAAGCCTTTTTTGGAAGAAAAGGTTAAATTCTTGAATTTTTCATCACACATCATCCCAAATGTCACTAAACAGCTGGAAACGGGGAGATGAGCCTTTTTTGGAAGCATTGATTAAGATTTCTTACTTTTTCATCACATGTCAGCCCAAGTGTCAGAAAAGCGCTGGAAACAGGGAGATAAGCCTTTTTTGGAAGAAATGGTTAAATTCTTGAATTTTTCATCACACATCATCCCAAATGTCACTAAACAGCTGGAAACGGGGAGATGAGCCTTTTTTGGAAGCAATGGTTAACATTTTGACTTTTTCATCACATATCAGCTCCAGTGTCAGAAAAGCGCTGGAAACAGGGAGATCTGCCTTTTTTTGGAAGAAATGGTTAAATTCTTGAATTTTTCATCACACATCATCCCAAATGTCACTAAACAGCTGGAAACGGGGAGATAAGCCTTTTTTGGAAGCATTGATTAAGATTTCTGACTTTTTCATCACATGTCAGCCCAAGTGTCAGAAAAGCGCTGGAAACAGGGAGATAAGCCTTTTTTGGAAGAAATGGTTAAATTCTTGAATTTTTCATCACACATCATCCCAAATGTCACTAAACAGCTGGAAACGGGGAGATAAGCCTTTTTTGGAAGCAATCGTAAACATTTTGACTTTTTCATCACATATCAGCTCCAGTGTCAGAAAAGCGCTGGAAACAGGGAGATCTGCCTTTTTTTGGAAGAAATGGTTAAATTCTTGAATTTTTCATCACACATCATCCCAAATGTCACTAAACAGCTGGAAACGGGGAGATAAGCCTTTTTTGGAAGCAATGGTTAACATTTTGACTTTTTCATCACATATCAGCTCCAGTGTCAGAAAAGCGCTGGAAACAGGGAGATCTGCCTTTTTTTGGAAGAAAAGGTTAAATTCTTGAATTTTTCATCACACATCATCCCAAATGTCACTAAACAGCTGGAAACGGGGAGATAAGCCTTTTTTGGAAGCATTGATTAAGATTTCTGACTTTTTCATCACGTGTCAGCCCAAGTGTCAGAAAAGCGCTGGAAACAGGGAGATAAGCCTTTTTTGGAAGAAATGGTTAAATTCTTGAATTTTTCATCACACATCATCCCAAATGTCACTAAACAGCTGGAAACGGGGAGATTATTCTTTTTTGGAAGCAATGGTTAACATTTTGACTTTTTCATCACTTATCAGCTCCAGTGTCAGAAAAGCGCTGGAAACAGGGAGATCTGCCTTTTTTTGGAAGAAATGGTTAAATTCTTGAATTTTTTATCACACATCATCCCAAATGTCACTAAACAGCTGGAAACGGGGAGATAAGCCTTTTTTGGAAGCATTGATTAAGATTTCTGACTTTTTCATCACATGTCAGCCCAAGTGTCAGAAAAGCGCTGGAAACAGGGAGATAAGCCTTTTTTGGAAGAAAAGGTTAAATTGTTGAATTTTTCATCACACATCATCCCAAATGTCACTAAACAGCTGGAAACGGGGAGATAAGCCTTTTTTGGAAGCATTGAGTAAGATTTCTGACTTTTTCATCACATGTCAGCCCAAGTGTCAGAAAAGCGCTGGAAACAGGGAGATAAGCCTTTTTTGGAAGAAATGGTTAAATTCTTGAATTTTTCATCACACATCATCCCAAATGTCACTAAACAGCTGGAAACGGGGAGATAAGCCTTTTTTGGAAGCAATGGTTAACATTTTGACTTTTTCATCACATATCAGCTCCAGTGTCAGAAAAGCGCTGGAAACAGGGAGATCTGCCTTTTTTTGGAAGAAATGGTTAAATTCTTGAATTTTTCATCACACATCATCCCAAATGTCACTAAACAGCTGGAAACGGGGAGATAAGCCTTTTTTGGAAGCATTAATTAAGATTTCTGACTTTTTCATCACATGTCAGCCCAAGTGTCAGAAAAGCGCTGGAAACAGGGAGATAAGCCTTTTTTGGAAGAAATGGTTAAATTCTTGAATTTTTCATCACACATCATCCCAAATGTCACTAAACAGCTGGAAACGGGGAGATAAGCCTTTTTTGGAAGCAATGGTTAACATTTTGACGTTTTCATCACATATCAGCTCCAGTGTCAGAAAAGCGCTGGAAACAGGGAGATCTGCCTTTTTTTGGAAGAAATGGTTAAATTCTTGAATTTTTCATCACACATCATCCCAAATGTCACTAAACAGCTGGAAACGGGGAGATAAGCCTTTTTTGGAAGCATTAGTTAAGATTTCTGACTTTTTCATCACATGTCAGCCCAAGTGTCAGAAAAGCGCTCTAAACAGGGAGATAAGCCTTTTTTGGAAGAAATGGTTAAATTCTTGAATTTGTCATCACACATCATCCCAAATGTCACTAAACAGCTGGAAACGGGGAGATAAGCCTTTGTTGGAAGCATTGATTAAGATTTCTGACTTTTTCATCACATGTCAGCCCAAGTGTCAGAAAAGCGCTGGAAACAGGGAGATAAGCCTTTTTTGGAAGAAATGGTTAAATTCTTGAATTTTTCATCACACATCATCCCAAATGTCACTAAACAGCTGGAAACGGGGAGATAAGCCTTTTTTGGAAGCATTGATTAAGATTTCTGACTTTTTCATCACATGTCAGCCCAAGTGTCAGAAAAGCGCTGGAAACAGGGAGATAAGCCTTTTTTGGAAGAAATGGTTAAATTCTTGAATTTTTCATCACACATCATCCCAAATGTCACTAAACAGCTGGAAACGGGGAGATAAGTCTTTTTTGGAAGCAATGGTTAACATTTTGACTTTTTCATCACATATCAGCTCCAGTGTCAGAAAAGCGCTGGAAACAGGGAGATCTGCCTTTTTTTGGAAGAAATGGTTAAATTCTTGAATTTTTCATCACACATCATCCCAAATGTCACTAAACAGCTGGAAACGGGGAGATAAGCCTTTTTTGGAAGCAATGGTTAACATTTTGACTTTTTCATCACATATCAGCTCCAGTGTCAGAAAAGCGCTGGAAACAGGGAGATCTGCCTTTTTTTGGAAGAAATGGTTAAATTCTTGAATTTTTCATCACACATCATCCCAAATGTCACTAAACAGCTGGAAACGGGGAGATAAGCCTTTTTTGGAAGCATTGATTAAGATTTCTGACTTTTTCATCACATGTCAGCCCAAGTGTCAGAAAAGCGCTCTAAACAGGGAGATAAGCCTTTTTTGGAAGAAATGGTTAAATTCTTGAATTTTTCATCACACATCATCCCAAATGTCACTAAACAGCTGGAAACGGGGAGATAAGCCTTTTTTGGAAGCATTGATTAAGATTTCTGACTTTTTCATCACATGTCAGCCCAAGTGTCAGAAAAGCGCTGGAAACAGGGAGATAAGCCTTTTTTGGAAGAAATGTTTAAATTCTTGAATTTTTCATCACACATCATCCCAAATGTCACTAAACAGCTGGAAACGGGGAGATAAGCCTTTTTTGGAAGCATTGATTAAGATTTCTGACTTTTTCATCACATGTCAGCCCAAGTGTCAGAAAAGCGCTCTAAACAGGGAGATAAGCCTTTTTTGGAAGAAATGGTTAAATTCTTGAATTTGTCATCACACATCATCCCAAATGTCACTAAACAGCTGGAAACGGGGAGATAAGCCTTTGTTGGAAGCATTAGTTAAGATTTCTGACTTTTTCATCACATGTCAGCCCAAGTGTCAGAAAAGCGCTCTAAACAGGGAGATAAGCCTTTTTTGGAAGAAATGGTTAAATTCTTGAATTTGTCATCACACATCATCCCAAATGTCACTAAACAGCTGGAAACGGGGAGATAAGCCTTTGTTGGAAGCATTGATTAAGATTTCTGACTTTTTCATCACATGTCAGCCCAAGTGTCAGAAAAGCGCTGGAAACAGGGAGATAAGCCTTTTTTGGAAGAAATGGTTAAATTCTTGAATTTTTCATCACACATCATCCCAAATGTCACTAAACAGCTGGAAACGGGGAGATAAGCCTTTTTTGGAAGCATTGATTAAGATTTCTGACTTTTTCATCACATGTCAGCCCAAGTGTCAGAAAAGCGCTGGAAACAGGGAGATAAGCCTTTTTTGGAAGAAATGGTTAAATTCTTGAATTTTTCATCACACATCATCCCAAATGTCACTAAACAGCTGGAAACGGGGAGATAAGCCTTTTTTGGAAGCAATGGTTAACATTTTGACTTTTTCATCACATATCAGCTCCAGTGTCAGAAAAGCGCTGGAAACAGGGAGATCTGCCTTTTTTTGGAAGAAATGGTTAAATTCTTGAATTTTTCATCACACATCATCCCAAATGTCACTAAACAGCTGGAAACGGGGAGATAAGCCTTTTTTGGAAGCAATGGTTAACATTTTGACTTTTTCATCACATATCAGCTCCAGTGTCAGAAAAGCGCTGGAAACAGGGAGATCTGCCTTTTTTTGGAAGAAATGGTTAAATTCTTGAATTTTTCATCACACATCATCCCAAATGTCACTAAACAGCTGGAAACGGGGAGATAAGCCTTTTTTGGAAGCATTGATTAAGATTTCTGACTTTTTCATCACATGTCAGCCCAAGTGTCAGAAAAGCGCTCTAAACAGGGAGATAAGCCTTTTTTGGAAGAAATGGTTAAATTCTTGAATTTGTCATCACACATCATCCCAAATGTCACTAAACAGCTGGAAACGGGGAGATAAGCCTTTTTTGGAAGCATTAGTTAAGATTTCTGACTTTTTCATCACATGTCAGCCCAAGTGTCAGAAAAGCGCTCTAAACAGGGAGATAAGCCTTTTTTGGAAGAAATGGTTAAATTCTTGAATTTGTCATCACACATCATCCCAAATGTCACTAAACAGCTGGAAACGGGGAGATAAGCCTTTGTTGGAAGCATTGATTAAGATTTCTGACTTTTTCATCACATGTCAGCCCAAGTGTCAGAAAAGCGCTGGAAACAGGGAGATAAGCCTTTTTTGGAAGAAATGGTTAAATTCTTGAATTTTTCATCACACATCATCCCAAATGTCACTAAACAGCTGGAAACGGGGAGATAAGCCTTTTTTGGAAGCATTGATTAAGATTTCTGACTTTTTCATCACATGTCAGCCCAAGTGTCAGAAAAGCGCTGGAAACAGGGAGATAAGCCTTTTTTGGAAGAAATGGTTAAATTCTTGAATTTTTCATCACACATCATCCCAAATGTCACTAAACAGCTGGAAACGGGGAGATAAGCCTTTTTTGGAAGCAATGGTTAACATTTTGACTTTTTCATCACATATCAGCTCCAGTGTCAGAAAAGCGCTGGAAACAGGGAGATCTGCCTTTTTTTGGAAGAAATGGTTAAATTCTTGAATTTTTCATCACACATCATCCCAAATGTCACTAAACAGCTGGAAACGGGGAGATAAGCCTTTTTTGGAAGCAATGGTTAACATTTTGACTTTTTCATCACATATCAGCTCCAGTGTCAGAAAAGCGCTGGAAACAGGGAGATCTGCCTTTTTTTGGAAGAAATGGTTAAATTCTTGAATTTTTCATCACACATCATCCCAAATGTCACTAAACAGCTGGAAACGGGGAGATAAGCCTTTTTTGGAAGCATTGATTAAGATTTCTGACTTTTTCATCACATGTCAGCCCAAGTGTCAGAAAAGCGCTCTAAACAGGGAGATAAGCCTTTTTTGGAAGAAATGGTTAAATTCTTGAATTTTTCATCACACATCATCCCAAATGTCACTAAACAGCTGGAAACGGGGAGATAAGCCTTTTTTGGAAGCATTGATTAAGATTTCTGACTTTTTCATCACATGTCAGCCCAAGTGTCAGAAAAGCGCTGGAAACAGGGAGATAAGCCTTTTTTGGAAGAAATGTTTAAATTCTTGAATTTTTCATCACACATCATCCCAAATGTCACTAAACAGCTGGAAACGGGGAGATAAGCCTTTTTTGGAAGCATTGATTAAGATTTCTGACTTTTTCATCACATGTCAGCCCAAGTGTCAGAAAAGCGCTCTAAACAGGGAGATAAGCCTTTTTTGGAAGAAATGGTTAAATTCTTGAATTTGTCATCACACATCATCCCAAATGTCACTAAACAGCTGGAAACGGGGAGATAAGCCTTTGTTGGAAGCATTGATTAAGATTTCTGACTTTTTCATCACATGTCAGCCCAAGTGTCAGAAAAGCGCTGGAAACAGGGAGATAAGCCTTTTTTGGAAGAAATGGTTAAATTCTTGAATTTTTCATCACACATCATCCCAAATGTCACTAAACAGCTGGAAACGGGGAGATAAGCCTTTTTTGGAAGCATTGATTAAGATTTCTGACTTTTTCATCACATGTCAGCCCAAGTGTCAGAAAAGCGCTGGAAACAGGGAGATAAGCCTTTTTTGGAAGAAATGGTTAAATACTTGAATTTTTCATCACACATCATCCCAAATGTCACTAAACAGCTGGAAACGGGGAGATAAGCCTTTTTTGGAAGCAATGGTTAACATTTTGACTTTTTCATCACATATCAGCTCCAGTGTCAGAAAAGCGCTGGAAACAGGGAGATCTGCCTTTTTTTGGAAGAAATGGTTAAATTCTTGAATTTTTCATCACACATCATCCCAAATGTCACTAAACAGCTGGAAACGGGGAGATAAGCCTTTTTTGGAAGCAATGGTTAACATTTTGACTTTTTCATCACATATCAGCTCCAGTGTCAGAAAAGCGCTGGAAACAGGGAGATCTGCCTTTTTTTGGAAGAAATGGTTAAATTCTTGAATTTTTCATCACACATCATCCCAAATGTCACTAAACAGCTGGAAACGGGGAGATAAGCCTTTTTTGGAAGCATTGATTAAGATTTCTGACTTTTTCATCACATGTCAGCCCAAGTGTCAGAAAAGCGCTCTAAACAGGGAGATAAGCCTTTTTTGGAAGAAATGGTTAAATTCTTGAATTTTTCATCACACATCATCCCAAATGTCACTAAACAGCTGAAAACGGGGAGATAAGCCTTTTTTGGAAGCAATGGTTAACATTTTGACTTTTTCATCACATATCAGCTCCAGTGTCAGAAAAGCGCTGGAAACAGGGAGATCTGCCTTTTTTTGGAAGAAATGGTTAAATTCTTGAATTTTTCATCACACATCATCCCAAATGTCACTAAACAGCTGGAAACGGGGAGATAAGCCTTTTTTGGAAGCATTGATTAAGATTTCTGACTTTTTCATCACATGTCAGCCCAAGTGTCAGAAAAGCGCTGGAAACAGGGAGATAAGCCTTTTTTGGAAGAAATGGTTAAATTCTTGAATTTTTCATCACACATCATCCCAAATGTCACTAAACAGCTGGAAACGGGGAGATAAGCCTTTTTTGGAAGCAATGGTTAACATTTTGACTTTTTCATCACATATCAGCTCCAGTGTCAGAAAAGCGCTGGAAACAGGGAGATCTGCCTTTTTTTGGAAGAAAAGGTTAAATTCTTGAATTTTTCATCTCACATCATCCCAAATGTCACTAAACAGCTGGAAACGGGGAGATAAGCCTTTTTTGGAAGCATTGAGTAAGATTTCTGACTTTTTCATCACGTCAGCCCAAGTGTCAGAAAAGCGCTGGAAACAGGGAGATAAGCCTTTTTTGGAAGAAATGGTTAAATTCTTGAATTTTTCATCACACATCATCCCAAATGTCACTAAACAGCTGGAAACGGGGAGATAAGCCTTTTTTGGAAGCATTGATTAAGATTCCTGACTTTTTCATCACATGTCAGCCCAAGTGTCAGAAAAGCGCTGGAAACAGGGAGATCTGCCTTTTTTTGGAAGAAAAGGTTATATTATTGAATTTTTCATCACACATCATCCCAAATGTCACTAAACAGCTGGAAACGGGGAGATAAGCCTTTTTTGGAAGCAATGGTTAACATTTTGACTTTTTCATCACATATCAGCTCCAGTGTCAGAAAAGCGCTGGAAACAGGGAGATCTGCCTTTTTTTGGAAGAAAAGGTTAAATTCTTGAATTTTTCATCACACATCATCCCAAATGTCACTAAACAGCTGGAAACGGGGAGATAAGCCTTTTTTGGAAGCATTGATTAAGATTTCTTACTTTTTCATCACATGTCAGCCCAAGTGTCAGAAAAGCGCTGGAAACAGGGAGATAAGCCTTTTTTGGAAGAAATGGTTAAATTCTTGAATTTTTCATCACACATCATCCCAAATGTCACTAAACAGCTGGAAACGGGGAGATAAGCCTTTTTTGGAAGCATTGATTAAGATTTCTGACTTTTTCATCACATGTCAGCCCAAGTGTCAGAAAAGAGCTGGAAACAGGGAGATAAGCCTTTTTTGGAAGAAATGGTTAAATCCTTGAATTTTTCATCACACATCATCCCAAATGTCACTAAACAGCTGGAAACGGAGAGATAAGCCTTTTTTGGAAGCAATGGTTAACATTTTGACTTTTTCATCACATATCAGCTCCAGTGTCAGAAAAGCGCTGGAAACAGGGAGATCTGCCTTTTTTTGGAAGAAAAGGTTAAATTCTTGAATTTTTCATCACACATCATCCCAAATGTCACTAAACAGCTGGAAACGGGGAGATAAGCCTTTTTTGGAAGCATTGATTAAGATTTCTTACTTTTTCATCACATGTCAGCCCAAGTGTCAGAAAAGCGCTGGAAACAGGGAGATAAGCCTTTTTTGGAAGAAATGGTTAAATTCTTGAATTTTTCATCACACATCATCCCAAATGTCACTAAACAGCTGGAAACGGGGAGATAAGCCTTTTTTGGAAGCATTGATTAAGATTTCTGACTTTTTCATCACATGTCAGCCCAAGTGTCAGAAAAGAGCTGGAAACAGTGAGATAAGCCTTTTTTGGAAGAAATGGTTAAATTCTTGAATTTTTCATCACACATCATCCCAAATGTCACTAAACAGCTGGAAACGGGGAGATAAGCCTTTTTTGGAAGCAATGGTTAACATTTTGACTTTTTCATCACATGTCAGCCTAAGTGTCAGAAAAGTGCTGGAAACAGGGAGATAAGCCTTTTTTGGAAGAAATGGTTAAATTCTTGAATTTTTCATCACACATCATCCCAAATGTCATTAAACAGCTGGAAACGGGGAGATAAGCCTTTTTTGGAAGCAATGGTTAACATTTTGACTTTTTCATCACATATCAGCTCCAGTGTCAGAAAAGCGCTGGAAACAGGGAGATCTGCCTTTTTTTGGAAGAAAAGGTTAAATTCTTGAATTTTTCATCACACATCATCCCAAATGTCACTAAACAGCTGGAAACGGGGAGATAAGCCTTTTTTGGAAGCATTGATTAAGATTTCTGACTTTTTCATCACATGTCAGCCCAAGTGTCAGAAAAGCGCTGGAAACAGGGAGATAAGCCTTTTTTGGAAGAAATGGTTAAATTCTTGAATTTTTCATCACACATCATCCCAAATGTCACTAAACAGCTGGAAACGGGGAGATAAGCCTTTTTTGGAAGCATTGATTAAGATTTCTGACTTTTTCATCACATGTCAGCCCAAGTGTCAGAAAAGAGCTGGAAACAGGGAGATAAGCCTTTTTTGGAAGAAATGGTTAAATCCTTGAATTTTTCATCACACATCATCCCAAATGTCACTAAACAGCTGGAAACGGAGAGATAAGCCTTTTTTGGAAGCAATGGTTAACATTTTGACTTTTTCATCACATATCAGCTCCAGTGTCAGAAAAGCGCTGGAAACAGGGAGATCTGCCTTTTTTTGGAAGAAAAGGTTAAATTCTTGAATTTTTCATCACACATCATCCCAAATGTCACTAAACAGCTGGAAACGGGGAGATAAGCCTTTTTTGGAAGCATTGATTAAGATTTCTTACTTTTTCATCACATGTCAGCCCAAGTGTCAGAAAAGCGCTGGAAACAGGGAGATAAGCCTTTTTTGGAAGAAATGGTTAAATTCTTGAATTTTTCATCACACATCATCCCAAATGTCACTAAACAGCTGGAAACGGGGAGATAAGCCTTTTTTGGAAGCATTGATTAAGATTTCTGACTTTTTCATCACATGTCAGCCCAAGTGTCAGAAAAGAGCTGGAAACAGTGAGATAAGCCTTTTTTGGAAGAAATGGTTAAATTCTTGAATTTTTCATCACACATCATCCCAAATGTCACTAAACAGCTGGAAACGGGGAGATAAGCCTTTTTTGGAAGCAATGGTTAACATTTTGACTTTTTCATCACATGTCAGCCTAAGTGTCAGAAAAGTGCTGGAAACAGGGAGATAAGCCTTTTTTGGAAGAAATGGTTAAATTCTTGAATTTTTCATCACACATCATCCCAAATGTCATTAAACAGCTGGAAACGGGGAGATAAGCCTTTTTTGGAAGCAATGGTTAACATTTTGACTTTTTCATCACATATCAGCTCCAGTGTCAGAAAAGCGCTGGAAACAGGGAGATCTGCCTTTTTTTGGAAGAAAAGGTTAAATTCTTGAATTTTTCATCACACATCATCCCAAATGTCACTAAACAGCTGGAAACGGGGAGATAAGCCTTTTTTGGAAGCATTGATTAAGATTTCTGACTTTTTCATCACATGTCAGCCCAAGTGTCAGAAAAGCGCTGGAAACAGGGAGATAAGCCTTTTTTGGAAGAAATGGTTAAATTCTTGAATTTTTCATCACACATCATCCCAAATGTCACTAAACAGCTGGAAACGGGGAGATAAGCCTTTTTTGGAAGCATTGATTAAGATTTCTGACTTTTTCATCACGTCAGCCCAAGTGTCAGAAAAGCGCTGGAAACAGGGAGATAAGCCTTTTTTGGAAGAAATGGTTAAATTCTTGAATTTTTCATCACACATCATCCCAAATGTCACTAAACAGCTGGAAACGGGGAGATAAGCCTTTTTTTGGAAGCAATGGTTAACATTTTGACTTTTACATCACGTCAGCCCAAGTGTCAGAAAAGCGCTGGAAACAGGGAGATAAGCCTTTTTTGGAAGAAATGGTTAAATTCTTGAATTTTTCATCACACATCATCCCAAATGTCATTAAACAGCTGGAAACGGGGAGATAAGCCTTTTTTGGAAGCATTGAGTAAGATTTCTGACTTTTACATCACGTCAGCCCAAGTGTCAGAAAAGCGCTGGAAACAGGGAGATAAGCCTTTTTTGGAAGAAATGGTTAAATTCTTGAATTTTTTATCACACATCATCCCAAATGTCATTAAACAGCTGGAAACGGGGAGATAAGCCTTTTTTTGGAAGCAATGGTTAACATTTTGACTTTTTCATCACATATCAGCTCCAGTGTCAGAAAAGCGCTGGAAACAGGGAGATCTGCCTTTTTTTGGAAGAAAAGGTTAAATTCTTGAATTTTTCATCACACATCATCCCAAATGTCACTAAACAGCTGGAAACGGGGAGATAAGCCTTTTTTGGAAGCATTGAGTAAGATTTCTGACTTTTACATCACGTCAGCCCAAGTGTCAGAAAAGCGCTGGAAACAGGGAGATAAGCCTTTTTTGGAAGAAATGGTTAAATTCTTGAATTTTTCATCACACATCATCCCAAATGTCACTAAACAGCTGGAAACGGGGAGATAAGCCTTTTTTGGAAGCATTGATTAAGATTTCTGACTTTTTCATCACATGTCAGCCCAAGTGTCAGAAAAACGCTGGAAACAGGGAGATAAGCCTTTTTTGGAAGAAATGGTTAAATTCTTGAATTTTTCATCACACATCATCCCAAATGTCACTAAACAGCTGGAAACGGGGAGATAAGCCTTTTTTGGAAGCATTGATTAAGATTTCTGACTTTTTCATCACATGTCAGCCCAAGTGTCAGAAAAGCGCTGGAAACAGGGAGATCTGCCTCTTTTTGGAAGAAATGGTTAAATTCTTGAATTTTTCATCACACATCATCCCAAATGTCATTAAACAGCTGGAAACGGGGAGACAAGCCTTTTTTTGGAAGCAATGGTTAACATTTTGACTTTTTCATCACATATCAGCTCCAGTGTCAGAAAAGCGCTGGAAACAGGGAGATCTGCCTTTTTTTGGAAGAAAAGGTTAAATTCTTGAATTTTTCATCACACATCATCCCAAATGTCACTAAACAGCTGGAAACGGGGAGATAAGCCTTTTTTGGAAGCATTGAGTAAGATTTCTGACTTTTACATCACGTCAGCCCAAGTGTCAGAAAAGCGCTGGAAACAGGGAGATAAGCCTTTTTTGGAAGAAATGGTTAAATTCTTGAATTTTTCATCACACATCATCCCAAATGTCACTAAACAGCTGGAAACGGGGAGATAAGCCTTTTTTGGAAGCATTGATTAAGATTTCTGACTTTTTCATCACATGTCAGCCCAAGTGTCAGAAAAGCGCTGGAAACAAGGAGATAAGCCTTTTTTGGAAGAAATGGTTAAATTCTTGAATTTTTCATCACACATCATCCCAAATGTCACTAAACAGCTGAAAACGGGGAGATAAGCCTTTTTTGGAAGCATTGATTAAGATTTCTGACTTTTTCATCACATGTCAGCCCAAGTGTCAGAAAAACGCTGGAAACAGGGAGATAAGCCTTTTTTGGAAGAAATGGTTAAATTCTTGAATTTTTCATCACACATCATCCCAAATGTCACTAAACAGCTGGAAACGGGGAGATAAGCCTTTTTTGGAAGCAAGGGTTAACATTTTGACTTTTTCATCACATATCAGCTCCAGTGTCAGAAAAGCGCTGGAAACAGGGAGATCTGCCTTTTTTTGGAAGAAATGGTTAAATTCTTGAATTTTTCATCACACATCATCCCAAATGTCACTAAACAGCTGGAAACGGGGAGATAAGCCTTTTTTGGAAGCATTGATTTAGATTTTTGACTTTTTCATCACATGTCAGCCCAAGTGTCAGAAAAACGCTGGAAACAGGGAGATAAGCCTTTTTTGGAAGAAATGGTTAAATTCTTGAATTTTTTATCACACATCATCCCAAATGTCATTAAACAGCTGGAAACGGGGAGATAAGCCTTTTTTTTGAAGCAATGGTTAACATTTTGACTTTTTCATCACATATCAGCTCCAGTGTCAGAAAAGCGCTGGAAACAGGGAGATCTGCCTTTTTTTGGAAGAAAAGGTTAAATTCTTGAATTTTTCATCACACATCATCCCAAATGTCACTAAACAGCTGGAAACGGGGAGATAAGCCTTTTTTGGAAGCATTGATTAAGATTTCTGACTTTTTCATCACATGTCAGCCTAAGTGTCAGAAAAGCGCTGGAAACAAGGAGATAAGCCTTTTTTGGAAGAAATGGTTAAATTCTTGAATTTTTCATCACACATCATCCCAAATGTCACTAAACAGCTTGAAACGGGGAGATAAGCCTTTTTTGGAAGCATTGATTAAGATTTCTGACTTTTTCATCAAATGTCAGCCCAAGTGTCAGAAAAGCGCTGGAAACAAGGAGATAAGCCTTTTTTGGAAGAAATGGTTAAATTCTTGAATTTTTCATCACACATCATCCCAAATGTCACTAAACAGCTGAAAACGGGGAGATAAGCCTTTTTTGGAAGCATTGATTAAGATTTCTGACTTTTTCATCACATGTCAGCCCAAGTGTCAGAAAAACGCTGGAAACAGGGAGATAAGCCTTTTTTGGAAGAAATGGTTAAATTCTTGAATTTTTCATCACACATCATCCCAAATGTCACTAAACAGCTGGAAACGGGGAGATAAGCCTTTTTTGGAAGCATTGATTAAGATTTCTGACTTTTTCATCACATGTCAGCCCAAGTGTCAGAAAAGCGCTGGAAACAGGGAGATCTGCCTTTTTTTGGAAGAAAAGGTTATATTCTTGAATTTTTCATCACACATCATCCCAAATGTCACTAAACAGCTGGAATCGGGGAGATAAGCCTTTTTTGGAAGCAATGGTTAACATTTTGACTTTTTCATTACATGTCAGCCTAAGTGTCAGAAAAGCGCTGGAAACAGGGAGATAAGCCTTTTTTGGAAGAAATGGTTAAATTCTTGAATTTTTCATCACACATCATCCCAAATGTCACTAAACAGCTGGAAACGGGGAGATAAGCCTTTTTTGGAAGCATTGATTAAGATTTCTGACTTTTTCATCACATGTCAGCCCAAGTGTCAGAAAAGCGCTGGAAACAGGGAGATCTGCCTTTTTTTGGAAGAAAAGGTTAAATTCTTGAATTTTTCATCACACATCATCCCAAATGTCACTAAACAGCTGGAAATGGGGAGATAAGCCTTTTTTGGAAGCATTGATTAAGATTTTTGACTTTTTCATCACATGTAAGCCTAAGTGTCAGAAAAGCGCTGGAAACAAGGAGATAAGCCTTTTTTGGAAGAAATGGTTAAATTCTTGAATTTTTCATCACACATCATCCCAAATGTCACTAAACAGCTGGAAACGGGGAGATAAGCCTTTTTTGGAAGCATTGATTAAGATTTCTGACTTTTTCATCACATGTCAGCCCAAGTGTCAGAAAAGCGCTGGAAACAAGGAGATAAGCCTTTTTTGGAAGAAATGGTTAAATTCTTGAATTTTTCATCACACATCATCCCAAATGTCACTAAACAGCTGGAAACGGGGAGATAAGCCTTTTTTGGAAGCATTGATTAAGATTTCTGACTTTTTCATCACATGTCAGCCCAAGTGTCAGAAAAGCGCTGGAAACAGGGAGATCTGCCTTTTTTTGGAAGAAATGGTTAAATTCTTGAATTTTTTATCACACATCATCCCAAATGTCATTAAACAGCTGGAAACGGGGAGATAAGCCTTTTTTGGAAGCAATGGTTAACATTTTGACTTTTTCATCACATATCAGCTCCAGTGTCAGAAAAGCGCTGGAAACAGGGAGATCTGCCTTTTTTTGGAAGAAAAGGTTAAATTCTTGAATTTTTCATCACAAATCATCCCAAATGTCACTAAACAGCTGGAAACGGGGAGATAAGCCTTTTTGGAAGCATTGATTAAGATTTCTGACTTTTTCATCACATGTCAGCCTAAGTGTCAGAAAAGCGCTGGAAACAAGGAGATAAGCCTTTTTTGGAAGAAATGGTTAAATTCTTGAATTTTTCATCACACATCATCCCAAATGTCACTAAACAGCTGGAAACGGGGAGATAAGCCTTTTTTGGAAGCATTGATTAAGATTTCTGACTTTTTCATCACATGTCAGCCCAAGTGTCAGAAAAGCGCTGGAAACAGGGAGATAAGCCTTTTTTGGAAGAAATGGTTAAATTCTTGATTTTTTCATCACACATCATCCCAAATGTCACTAAACAGCTGGAAACGGGGAGATAAGCCTTTTTTGGAAGCATTGATTAAGATTTCTGACTTTTTCATCACATGTCAGCCCAAGTGTCAGAAAAGCGCTGGAAACAGGGAGATCTGCCTTTTTTTGGAAGAAAAGGTTATATTCTTGAATTTTTCATCACACATCATCCCAAATGTCACTAAACAGCTGGAAACGGGGAGATAAGCCTTTTTTGGAAGCAATGGTTAACATTTTGACTTTTTCATTACATATCAGCTCCAGTGTCAGAAAAGCGCTGGAAACAGGGAGATCTGCCTTTTTTTGGAAGAAAAGGTTAAATTCTTGAATTTTTCATCACACATCATCCCAAATGTCACTAAACAGCTGGAAACGGGGAGATAAGCCTTTTTTGGAAGCATTGATTAAGATTTCTTACTTTTTCATCACATGTCAGCCCAAGTGTCAGAAAAGCGCTGGAAACAGGGAGATAAGCCTTTTTTGGAAGAAATGGTTAAATTCTTGAATTTTTCATCACACATCATCCCAAATGTCACTAAACAGCTGGAAACGGGGAGATAAGCCTTTTTTGGAAGCATTGATTAAGATTTCTGACTTTTTCATCACATGTCAGCCCAAGTGTCAGAAAAGAGCTGGAAACAGGGAGATAAGCCTTTTTTGGAAGAAATGGTTAAATTCTTGAATTTTTCATCACACATCATCCCAAATGTCACTAAACAGCTGGAAACGGGGAGATAAGCCTTTTTTTGGAAGCAATGGTTAACATTTTGACTTTTTCATCACAAGTCAGCCCAAGTGTCAGAAAAGCGCTGGAAACAGGGAGATAAGCCTTTTTTGGAAGAAATGGTTAAATTCTTGAATTTTTCATCACACATCATCCCAAATGTCACTAAACAGCTGGAAACGGGGAGATAAGCCTTTTTTGGAAGCATTGATTAAGATTTCTGACTTTTTCATCACATGTCAGCCCAAGTGTCAGAAAAGCGCTGGAAACAGGGAGATCTGCCTTTTTTTGGAAGAAAAGGTTATATTCTTGAATTTTTCATCACACATCATCCCAAATGTCACTAAACAGCTGGAAACGGGGAGATAAGCCTTTTTTGGAAGCAATGGTTAACATTTTGACTTTTTCATCACATATCAGCTCCAGTGTCAGAAAAGCGCTGGAAACAGGGAGATCTGCCTTTTTTTGGAAGAAAAGGTTAAATTCTTGAATTTTTCATCACACATCATCCCAAATGTCACTAAACAGCTGGAAACGGGGAGATAAGCCTTTTTTGGAAGCATTGATTAAGATTTCTTACTTTTTCATCACATGTCAGCCCAAGTGTCAGAAAAGCGCTGGAAACAGGGAGATAAGCCTTTTTTGGAAGAAATGGTTAAATTCTTGAATTTTTCATCACACATCATCCCAAATGTCACTAAACAGCTGGAAACGGGGAGATAAGCCTTTTTTGGAAGCATTGATTAAGATTTCTGACTTTTTCATCACATGTCAGCCCAAGTGTCAGAAAAGAGCTGGAAACAGGGCGATAAGCCTTTTTTGGAAGAAATGGTTAAATTCTTGAATTTTTCATCACACATCATCCCAAATGTCACTAAACAGCTGGAAACGGGGAGATAAGCCTTTTTTGGAAGCATTGAGTAAGATTTCTGACTTTTTCATCACATGTTAGCTCCAGTGTCAGAAAAGCGCTGGAAACAGGGTGATCTGCCTTTTTTTGGAAGAAAAGGTTAAATTCTTGAATTTTTCATCACACATCATCCCAAATGTCACTAAACAGCTGGAAACGGGGAGATAAGCCTTTTTTGGAAGCATTGAGTAAGATTTCTGACTTTTTCATCACATGTCAGCCCAAGTGTCAGAAAAGCGCTGGAAACAGGGTGATCTGCCTTTTTTTGGAAGAAAAGGTTATATTCTTGAATTTTTCATCACACATCATCCCAAATGTCACTAAACAGCTGGAATCGGGGAGATAAGCCTTTTTTGGAAGCAATGGTTAACATTTTGACTTTTTCATCACATGTCAGCCTAAGTGTCAGAAAAGCGCTGGAAACAGGGAGATAAGCCTTTTTTGGAAGAAATGGTTAAATTCTTGAATTTTTCATCACACATCATCCCAAATGTCACTAAACAGCTGGAAACGGGGAGATAAGCCTTTTTTGGAAGCATTGATTAAGATTTCTGACTTTTTCATCACATGTCAGCCCAAGTGTCAGAAAAGCGCTGGAAACAGGGAGATCTGCCTTTTTTTGGAAGAAATGGTTAAATTCTTGAATTTTTTATCACACATCATCCCAAATGTCATTAAACAGCTGGAAACGGGGAGATAAGCCTTTTTTGGAAGCAATGGTTAACATTTTGACTTTTTCATCACATATCAGCTCCAGTGTCAGAAAAGCGCTGGAAACAGGGAGATCTGCCTTTTTTTGGAAGAAAAGGTTAAATTCTTGAATTTTTCATCACAAATCATCCCAAATGTCACTAAACAGCTGGAAACGGGGAGATAAGCCTTTTTTGGAAGCATTGATTAAGATTTCTGACTTTTTCATCACATGTCAGCCTAAGTGTCAGAAAAGCGCTGGAAACAAGGAGATAAGCCTTTTTTGGAAGAAATGGTTAAATTCTTGAATTTTTCATCACACATCATCCCAAATGTCACTAAACAGCTGGAAACGGGGAGATAAGCCTTTTTTGGAAGCATTGATTAAGATTTCTGACTTTTTCATCACATGTCAGCCCAAGTGTCAGAAAAGCGCTGGAAACAGGGAGATAAGCCTTTTTTGGAAGAAATGGTTAAATTCTTGAATTTTTCATCACACATCATCCCAAATGTCACTAAACAGCTGGAAACGGGGAAATAAGCCTTTTTTGGAAGCATTGATTAAGATTTCTGATTTTTTCATCACATGTCAGCCCAAGTGTCAGAAAAGCGCTGGAAACAGGGAGATCTGCCTTTTTTTGGAAGAAATGGTTAAATTCTTGAATTTTTTATCACACATCATCCCAAATGTCATTAAACAGCTGGAAACGGGGAGATAAGCCTTTTTTGGAAGCAATGGTTAACATTTTGACTTTTTCATCACATGTCAGCCCAAGTGTCAGAAAAGCGCTGGAAACAGGGAGATCTGCCTTTTTTTGGAAGAAAAGGTTAAATTCTTGAATTTTTCATCACACATCATCCCAAATGTCACTAAACAGCTGGAAACGGGGAGATAAGCCTTTTTTGGAAGCATTGATTAAGATTTCTGACTTTTTCATCACATGTCAGCCCAAGTGTCAGAAAAGCGCTGGAAACAGGGAGATAAGCCTTTTTTGGAAGAAATGGTTAAATTCTTGATTTTTTCATCACACATCATCCCAAATGTCACTAAACAGCTGGAAACGGGGAGATAAGCCTTTTTTGGAAGCATTGATTAAGATTTCTGACTTTTTCATCACATGTCAGCCCAAGTGTCAGAAAAGCGCTGGAAACAGGGAGATCTGCCTTTTTTTGGAAGAAAAGGTTATATTCTTGAATTTTTCATCACACATCATCCCAAATGTCACTAAACAGCTGGAAACGGGGAGATAAGCCTTTTTTGGAAGCAATGGTTAACATTTTGACTTTTTCATCACATATCAGCTCCAGTGTCAGAAAAGCGCTGGAAACAGGGAGATCTGCCTTTTTTTGGAAGAAAAGGTTAAATTCTTGAATTTTTCATCACACATCATCCCAAATGTCACTAAACAGCTGGAAACGGGGAGATAAGCCTTTTTTGGAAGCATTGATTAAGATTTCTTACTTTTTCATCACATGTCAGCCCAAGTGTCAGAAAAGCGCTGGAAACAGGGAGATAAGCCTTTTTTGGAAGAAATGGTTAAATTCTTGAATTTTTCATCACACATCATCCCAAATGTCACTAAACAGCTGGAAACGGGGAGATAAGCCTTTTTTGGAAGCATTGATTAAGATTTCTGACTTTTTCATCACATGTCAGCCCAAGTGTCAGAAAAGAGCTGGAAACAGGGAGATAAGCCTTTTTTGGAAGAAATGGTTAAATTCTTGAATTTTTCATCACACATCATCCCAAATGTCACTAAACAGCTGGAAACGGGGAGATAAGCCTTTTTTGGAAGCATTGAGTAAGATTTCTGACTTTTTCATCACATGTTAGCTCCAGTGTCAGAAAAGCGCTGGAAACAGGGTGATCTGCCTTTTTTTGGAAGAAAAGGTTAAATTCTTGAATTTTTCATCACACATCATCCCAAATGTCACTAAACAGCTGGAAACGGGGAGATAAGCCTTTTTTGGAAGCATTGATTAAGATTTCTGACTTTTTCATCACATGTCAGCCCAAGTGTCAGAAAAGCGCTGGAAACAGGGAGATAAGCCTTTTTTGGAAGAAATGGTTAAATTCTTGAATTTTTCATCACACATCATCCCAAATGTCACTAAACAGCTGGAAACGGGGAGATAAGCCTTTTTTGGAAGCATTGATTAAGATTTCTGACTTTTTCATCACATGTCAGCCCAAGTGTCAGAAAAACGCTGGAAACAGGGAGATAAGCCTTTTTTGGAAGAAATGGTTAAATTCATGAATTTTTCATCACACATCATCCCAAATGTCACTAAACAGCTGGAAACGGGGAGATAAGCCTTTTTTGGAAGCATTGATTAAGATTTCTGACTTTTTCATCACATGTCAGCCCAAGTGTCAGAAAAGCGCTGGAAACAGGGAGATCTGCCTTTTTTTGGAAGAAAAGGTTATATTCTTGAATTTTTCATCACACATCATCCCAAATGTCACTAAACAGCTGGAAACGGGGAGATAAGCCTTTTTTGGAAGCAATGGTTAACATTTTGACTTTTTCATGACATGTCAGCCTAAGTGTCAGAAAAGCGCTGGAAACAGGGAGATAAGCCTTTTTTGGAAGAAATGGTTAAATTCTTGAATTTTTCATCACACATCATCCCAAATGTCACTAAACAGCTGGAAACGGGGAGATAAGCCTTTTTTGGAAGCAATGGTTAACATTTTGACTTTTTCATCACATATCAGCTCCAGTGTCAGAAAAGCGCTGGAAACAGGGAGATCTGCCTTTTTTTGGAAGAAAAGGTTAAATTCTTGAATTTTTCATCTCACATCATCCCAAATGTCACTAAACAGCTGGAAACGGGGAGATAAGCCTTTTTTGGAAGCATTGAGTAAGATTTCTGACTTTTACATCACGTCAGCCCAAGTGTCAGAAAAGCGCTGGAAACAGGGAGATAAGCCTTTTTTGGAAGAAATGGTTAAATTCTTGAATTTTTCATCACACATCATCCCAAATGTCACTAAACAGCTGGAAACGGGGAGATAAGCCTTTTTTGGAAGCATTGATTAAGATTTCTGACTTTTTCATCACATGTCAGCCCAAGTGTCAGAAAAGCGCTGGAAACAGGGAGATCTGCCTTTTTTTGGAAGAAATGGTTAAATTCTTGAATTTTTTATCACACATCATCCCAAATGTCATTAAACAGCTGGAAACGGGGAGATAAGCCTTTTTTGGAAGCAATGGTTAACATTTTGACTTTTTCATCACATATCAGCTCCAGTGTCAGAAAAGCGCTGGAAACAGGGAGATCTGCCTTTTTTTGGAAGAAAAGGTTAAATTCTTGAATTTTTCATCACACATCATCCCAAATGTCACTAAACAGCTGGAAACGGGGAGATTAGCCTTTTTTGGAAGCATTGATTAAGATTTCTGACTTTTTCATCACATGTCAGCCCAAGTGTCAGAAAAGCGCTGGAAACAGGGAGATCTGCCTTTTTTTGGAAGAAATGGTTAAATTCTTGAATTTTTTATCACACATCATCCCAAATGTCACTAAACAGCTGGAAACGGGGAGATAAGCCTTTTTTGGAAGCATTGATTAAGATTTCTGACTTTTTCATCACATGTCAGCCCAAGTGTCAGAAAAGAGCTGGAAACAGGGAGATAAGCCTTTTTTGGAAGAAATGGTTAAATTCTTGAATTTTTCATCACACATCATCCCAAATGTCACTAAACAGCTGGAAACGGGGAGATAAGCCTTTTTTGGAAGCATTGAGTAAGATTTCTGACTTTTTCATCACATGTTAGCTCCAGTGTCAGAAAAGCGCTGGAAACAGGGAGATCTGCCTTTTTTTGGAAGAAAAGGTTAAATTCTTGAATTTTTCATCACACATCATCCCAAATGTCACTAAACAGCTGGAAACGGGGAGATAAGCCTTTTTTGGAAGCATTGATTAAGATTTCTGACTTTTTCATCACATGTCAGCCCAAGTGTCAGAAAAGCGCTGGAAACAGGGAGATAAGCCTTTTTTGGAAGAAATGGTTAAATTCTTGAATTTTTCATCACACATCATCCCAAATGTCACTAAACAGCTGGAAACGGGGAGATAAGCCTTTTTTGGAAGCATTGATTAAGATTTCTGACTTTTTCATCACATGTCAGCCCAAGTGTCAGAAAAACGCTGGAAACAGGGAGATAAGCCTTTTTTGGAAGAATTGGTTAAATTCTTGAATTTTTCATCACACATCATCCCAAATGTCACTAAACAGCTGGAAACGGGGAGATAAGCCTTTTTTGGAAGCATTGATTAAGATTTCTGACTTTTTCATCACATGTCAGCCCAAGTGTCAGAAAAGCGCTGGAAACAGGGAGATCTGCCTTTTTTTGGAAGAAAAGGTTATATTCTTGAATTTTTCATCACACATCATCCCAAATGTCACTAAACAGCTGGAAACGGGGAGATAAGCCTTTTTTGGAAGCAATGGTTAACATTTTGACTTTTTCATCACATGTCAGCCTAAGTGTCAGAAAAGCGCTGGAAACAGGGAGATAAGCCTTTTTTGGAAGAAATGGTTAAATTCTTGAATTTTTCATCACACATCATCCCAAATGTCACTAAACAGCTGGAAACGGGGAGATAAGCCTTTTTTGGAAGCATTGATTAAGATTTCTGACTTTTTCATCACATGTCAGCCCAAGTGTCAGAAAAGCGCTGGAAACAGGGTGATCTGCTTTTTTTTGGAAGAAATGGTTAAATTCTTGAATTTTTTATCACACATCATCCCAAATGTCACTAAACAGCTGGAAACGGGGAGATAAGCCTTTTTTGGAAGCAATGGTTAACATTTTGACTTTTTCATCACATGTCAGCCTAAGTGTCAGAAAAGCGCTGGAAACAGGGAGATAAGCCTTTTTTGGAAGAAATGGTTAAATTCTTGAATTTTTCATCACACATCATCCCAAATGTCACTAAACAGCTGGAAACGGGGAGATAAGCCTTTTTTGGAAGCATTGATTAAGATTTCTGACTTTTTCATCACATGTCAGCCCAAGTGTCAGAAAAGCGCTGGAAACAGGGTGATCTGCCTTTTTTTGGAAGAAATGGTTAAATTCTTGAATTTTTCATCACACATCATCCCAAATGTCATTAAACAGCTGGAAACGGGGAGATAAGCCTTTTTTGGAAGCAATGGTTAACATTTTGACTTTTTCATCACATATCAGCTCCAGTGTCAGAAAAGCGCTGGAAACAGGGAGATCTGCCTTTTTTTGGAAGAAATGGTTAAATTCTTGAATTTTTCATCACACATCATTCCAAATGTCACTAAACAGCTGGAAACGGGGAGATAAGCCTTTTTTGGAAGCATTGATTAAGATTTCTGACTTTTTCATCACATGTCAGCCCAAGTGTCAGAAAAGCGCTGGAAACAGGGAGATAAGCCTTTTTTGGAAGAAATGGTTAAATTCTTGAATTTTTCATCACACATCATCCCAAATGTCACTAAACAGCTGGAAACGGGGAGATAAGCCTTTTTTGGAAGCAATCGTAAACATTTTGACTTTTTCATCACATATCAGCTCCAGTGTCAGAAAAGCGCTGGAAACAGGGAGATCTGCCTTTTTTTGGAAGAAAAGGTTAAATTCTTGAATTTTTCATCACACATCATCCCAAATGTCACTAAACAGCTGGAAACGGGGAGATAAGCCTTTTTTGGAAGCAATGGTTAACATTTTGACTTTTTCATCACATATCAGCTCCAGTGTCAGAAAAGCGCTGGAAACAGGGAGATCTGCCTTTTTTTGGAAGAAAAGGTTAAATTCTTGAATTTTTCATCACACATCATCCCAAATGTCACTAAACAGCTGGAAACGGGGAGATAAGCCTTTTTTGGAAGCATTGATTAAGATTTCTGACTTTTTCATCACATGTCAGCCCAAGTGTCAGAAAAGCGCTGGAAACAGGGAGATAAGCCTTTTTTGGAAGAAATGGTTAAATTCTTGAATTTTTCATCACACATCATCCCAAATGTCACTAAACAGCTGGAAACGGGGAGATAAGCCTTTTTTGGAAGCATTGATTAAGATTTCTGACTTTTTCATCACATTTCAGCCCAAGTGTCAGAAAAGCGCTGGAAACAGGGAGATCTGCCTTTTTTTGGAAGAAAAGGTTATATTCTTGAATTTTTCATCACACATCATCCCAAATGTCACTAAACAGCTGGAAACGGGGAGATAAGCCTTTTTTGGAAGCATTGATTAAGATTTCTGACTTTTTCATCACATGTCAGCCCAAGTGTCAGAAAAGCGCTGGAAACAGGGAAATCTGCCTTTTTTTGGAAGAAAAGGTTATATTCTTGAATTTTTCATCACACATCATCCCAAATGTCACTAAACAGCTGGATACGGAGAGATAAGCCTTTTTTGGAAGCATTGATTAAGATTTCTGACTTTTTCATCACATGTCAGCCCAAGTGTCATAAAAGCGCTGGAAACAGGGAGATCTGCCTTTTTTTGGAAGAAAAGGTTAAATTCTTGAATTTTTCATCACACATCATCCCAAATGTCACTAAACAGCTGGAAACGGGGAGATAAGCCTTTTTTGGAAGCATTGATTAAGATTTCTGACTTTTTCATCACATGTCAGCCCAAGTGTCAGAAAAGCGCTGGAAACAGGGAGATAAGCCTTTTTTGGAAGAAATGGTTAAATTCTTGAATTTTTCATCACACATCATCCCAAATGTTACTAAACAGCTGGAAACGGGGAGATAAGCCTTTTTTGGAAGCATTGATTAAGATTTCTGACTTTTTCATTACATGTCAGCCCAAGTGTCAGAAAAGCGCTGGAAACAGGGAGATAAGCCTTTTTTGGAAGAAATGGTTACATTCTTGAATTTTTCATCACACATCATCCCAAATGTCACTAAACAGCTGGAAACGGGGAGATAAGCCTTTTTTGGAAGCATTGATTAAGATTTCTGACTTTTTCATCACATGTCAGCCCAAGTGTCAGAAAAGCGCTGGAAACAGGGAGATAAGCCTTTTTTGGAAGAAATGGTTAAATTCTTGAATTTTTCATCACACATCATCCCAAATGTCACTAAACAGCTGGAAACGGGGAAATAAGCCTTTTTTGGAAGCATTGATTAAGATTTCTGACTTTTTCATCACATGTCAGCCCAAGTGTCAGAAAAGCGCTGGAAACAGGGAGATCTGCCTTTTTTTGGAAGAAAAGGTTATATTCTTGAATTTTTCATCACACATCATCCCAAATGTCACTAAACAGCTGGAAACGGAGAGATAAGCCTTTTTTGGAAGCATTGATTAAGATTTCTGACTTTTTCATCACATGTCAGCCCAAGTGTCATAAAAGCGCTGGAAACAGGGAGATCTGCCTTTTTTTGGAAGAAAAGGTTAAATTCTTGAATTTTTCATCACACATCATCCCAAATGTCACTAAACAGCTGGAAACGGGGAGATAAGCCTTTTTTGGAAGCATTGATTAAGATTTCTGACTTTTTCATCACATGTCAGCCCAAGTGTCAGAAAAGCGCTGGAAACAGGGAGATAAGCCTTTTTTGGAAGAAATGGTTAAATTCTTGAATTTTTCATCACACATCATCCCAAATGTCACTAAACAGCTGGAAACGGGGAGATAAGCCTTTTTTGGAAGCATTGATTAAGATTTCTGACTTTTTCATTACATGTCAGCCCAAGTGTCAGAAAAGCGCTGGAAACAGGGAGATAAGCCTTTTTTGGAAGAAATGGTTACATTCTTGAATTTTTCATCACACATCATCCCAAATGTCACTAAACAGCTGGAAACGGGGAGATAAGCCTTTTTTGGAAGCATTGATTAAGATTTCTGACTTTTTCATCACATGTCAGCCCAAGTGTCAGAAAAGCGCTGGAAACAGGGAGATAAGCCTTTTTTGGAAGAAATGGTTAAATTCTTGAATTTTTCATCACACATCATCCCAAATGTCACTAAACAGCTGGAAACGGGGAGATAAGCCTTTTTTGGAAGCATTGATTAAGATTTCTGACTTTTTCATCACATGTCAGCCCAAGTGTCAGAAAAGCGCTGGAAACAGGGAGATCTGCCTTTTTTTGGAAGAAATGGTTAAATTCTTGAATTTTTTATCACACATCATCCCAAATGTCATTAAACAGCTGGAAACGGGGAGATAAGCCTTTTTTGGAAGCAATGGTTAACATTTTGACTTTTTCATCACATATCAGCTCCAGTGTCAGAAAAGCGCTGGAAACAGGGAGATCTGCCTTTTTTTGGAAGAAATGGTTAAATTCTTGAATTTTTCATCACACATCATTCCAAATGTCACTAAACAGCTGGAAACGGGGAGATAAGCCTTTTTTGGAAGCATTGATTAAGATTTCTGACTTTTTCATCACATGTCAGCCCAAGTGTCAGAAAAGCGCTGGAAACAGGGAGATAAGCCTTTTTTGGAAGAAATCGTAAACATTTTGACTTTTTCATCACATATCAGCTCCAGTGTCAGAAAAGCGCTGGAAACAGGGAGATCTGCCTTTTTTTGGAAGAAAAGGTTAAATTCTTGAATTTTTCATCACACATCATCCCAAATGTCACTAAACAGCTGGAAACGGGGAGATAAGCCTTTTTTGGAAGCAATGGTTAACATTTTGACTTTTTCATCACATGTCAGCCCAAGTGTCAGAAAAGCGCTGGAAACAGGGAGATCTGCCTTTTTTTGGAAGAAAAGGTTATATTCTTGAATTTTTCATCACACATCATCCCAAATGTCACTAAACAGCTGGAAACGGGGAGATAAGCCTTTTTTGGAAGCATTGATTAAGATTTC
The DNA here is from genome assembly GCF_963576545.1 of Limanda limanda. Taxonomy (NCBI): domain Eukaryota; kingdom Metazoa; phylum Chordata; class Actinopteri; order Pleuronectiformes; family Pleuronectidae; genus Limanda; species Limanda limanda. The sequence continues at coordinate 28,663 of NW_026870537.1, forward strand.
TGACTTTTTCATCACATGTCAGCCCAAGTGTCAGAAAAGCGCTGGAAACAGGGAGATCTGCCTTTTTTTGGAAGAAAAGGTTATATTCTTGAATTTTTCATCACACATCATCCCAAATGTCACTAAACAGCTGGATACGGAGAGATAAGCCTTTTTTGGAAGCATTGATTAAGATTTCTGACTTTTTCATCACATGTCAGCCCAAGTGTCATAAAAGCGCTGGAAACAGGGAGATCTGCCTTTTTTTGGAAGAAAAGGTTAAATTCTTGAATTTTTCATCACACATCATCCCAAATGTCACTAAACAGCTGGAAACGGGGAGATAAGCCTTTTTTGGAAGCATTGATTAAGATTTCTGACTTTTTCATCACATGTCAGCCCAAGTGTCAGAAAAGCGCTGGAAACAGGGAGATAAGCCTTTTTTGGAAGAAATGGTTAAATTCTTGAATTTTTCATCACACATCATCCCAAATGTCACTAAACAGCTGGAAACGGGGAGATAAGCCTTTTTTGGAAGCATTGATTAAGATTTCTGACTTTTTCATTACATGTCAGCCCAAGTGTCAGAAAAGCGCTGGAAACAGGGAGATCTGCCTTTTTTTGGAAGAAAAGGTTATATTCTTGAATTTTTCATCACACATCATCCCAAATGTCACTAAACAGCTGGAAACGGAGAGATAAGCCTTTTTTGGAAGCATTGATTAAGATTTCTGACTTTTTCATCACATGTCAGCCCAAGTGTCATAAAAGCGCTGGAAACAGGGAGATCTGCCTTTTTTTGGAAGAAAAGGTTAAATTCTTGAATTTTTCATCACACATCATCCCAAATGTCACTAAACAGCTGGAAACGGGGAGATAAGCCTTTTTTGGAAGCATTGATTAAGATTTCTGACTTTTTCATCACATGTCAGCCCAAGTGTCAGAAAAGCGCTGGAAACAGGGAGATAAGCCTTTTTTGGAAGAAATGGTTAAATTCTTGAATTTTTCATCACACATCATCCCAAATGTCACTAAACAGCTGGAAACGGGGAGATAAGCCTTTTTTGGAAGCATTGATTAAGATTTCTGACTTTTTCATTACATGTCAGCCCAAGTGTCAGAAAAGCGCTGGAAACAGGGAGATAAGCCTTTTTTGGAAGAAATGGTTACATTCTTGAATTTTTCATCACACATCATCCCAAATGTCACTAAACAGCTGGAAACGGGGAGATAAGCCTTTTTTGGAAGCATTGATTAAGATTTCTGACTTTTTCATCACATGTCAGCCCAAGTGTCAGAAAAGCGCTGGAAACAGGGAGATAAGCCTTTTTTGGAAGAAATCGTAAACATTTTGACTTTTTCATCACATATCAGCTCCAGTGTCAGAAAAGCGCTGGAAACAGGGAGATCTGCCTTTTTTTGGAAGAAAAGGTTAAATTCTTGAATTTTTCATCACACATCATCCCAAATGTCACTAAACAGCTGGAAACGGGGAGATAAGCCTTTTTTGGAAGCAATGGTTAACATTTTGACTTTTTCATCACATATCAGCTCCAGTGTCAGAAAAGCGCTGGAAACAGGGAGATCTGCCTTTTTTTGGAAGAAAAGGTTAAATTCTTGAATTTTTCATCACACATCATCCCAAATGTCACTAAACAGCTGGAAACGGGGAGATAAGCCTTTTTTGGAAGCATTGATTAAGATTTCTGACTTTTTCATCACATGTCAGCCCAAGTGTCAGAAAAGCGCTGGAAACAGGGAGATAAGCCTTTTTTGGAAGAAATCGTAAACATTTTGACTTTTTCATCACATATCAGCTCCAGTGTCAGAAAAGCGCTGGAAACAGGGAGATCTGCCTTTTTTTGGAAGAAAAGGTTAAATTCTTGAATTTTTCATCACACATCATCCCAAATGTCACTAAACAGCTGGAAACGGGGAGATAAGCCTTTTTTGGAAGCAATGGTTAACATTTTGACTTTTTCATCACATATCAGCTCCAGTGTCAGAAAAGCGCTGGAAACAGGGAGATCTGCCTTTTTTTGGAAGAAAAGGTTAAATTCTTGAATTTTTCATCACACATCATCCCAAATGTCACTAAACAGCTGGAAACGGGGAGATAAGCCTTTTTTGGAAGCATTGATTAAGATTTCTGACTTTTTCATCACATGTCAGCCCAAGTGTCAGAAAAGCGCTGGAAACAGGGAGATAAGCCTTTTTTGGAAGAAATGGTTAAATTCTTGAATTTTTCATCACACATCATCCCAAATGTCACTAAACAGCTGGAAACGGGGAGATAAGCCTTTTTTGGAAGCATTGATTAAGATTTCTGACTTTTTCATCACATTTCAGCCCAAGTGTCAGAAAAGCGCTGGAAACAGGGAGATCTGCCTTTTTTTGGAAGAAAAGGTTATATTCTTGAATTTTTCATCACACATCATCCCAAATGTCACTAAACAGCTGGAAACGGGGAGATAAGCCTTTTTTGGAAGCATTGATTAAGATTTCTGACTTTTTCATCACATGTCAGCCCAAGTGTCAGAAAAGCGCTGGAAACAGGGAGATCTGCCTTTTTTTGGAAGAAAAGGTTATATTCTTGAATTTTTCATCACACATCATCCCAAATGTCACTAAACAGCTGGATACGGAGAGATAAGCCTTTTTTGGAAGCATTGATTAAGATTTCTGACTTTTTCATCACATGTCAGCCCAAGTGTCATAAAAGCGCTGGAAACAGGGAGATCTGCCTTTTTTTGGAAGAAAAGGTTAAATTCTTGAATTTTTCATCACACATCATCCCAAATGTCACTAAACAGCTGGAAACGGGGAGATAAGCCTTTTTTGGAAGCATTGATTAAGATTTCTGACTTTTTCATCACATGTCAGCCCAAGTGTCAGAAAAGCGCTGGAAACAGGGAGATAAGCCTTTTTTGGAAGAAATGGTTAAATTCTTGAATTTTTCATCACACATCATCCCAAATGTCACTAAACAGCTGGAAACGGGGAGATAAGCCTTTTTTGGAAGCATTGATTAAGATTTCTGACTTTTTCATTACATGTCAGCCCAAGTGTCAGAAAAGCGCTGGAAACAGGGAGATCTGCCTTTTTTTGGAAGAAAAGGTTATATTCTTGAATTTTTCATCACACATCATCCCAAATGTCACTAAACAGCTGGAAACGGAGAGATAAGCCTTTTTTGGAAGCATTGATTAAGATTTCTGACTTTTTCATCACATGTCAGCCCAAGTGTCATAAAAGCGCTGGAAACAGGGAGATCTGCCTTTTTTTGGAAGAAAAGGTTAAATTCTTGAATTTTTCATCACACATCATCCCAAATGTCACTAAACAGCTGGAAACGGGGAGATAAGCCTTTTTTGGAAGCATTGATTAAGATTTCTGACTTTTTCATCACATGTCAGCCCAAGTGTCAGAAAAGCGCTGGAAACAGGGAGATAAGCCTTTTTTGGAAGAAATGGTTAAATTCTTGAATTTTTCATCACACATCATCCCAAATGTCACTAAACAGCTGGAAACGGGGAGATAAGCCTTTTTTGGAAGCATTGATTAAGATTTCTGACTTTTTCATTACATGTCAGCCCAAGTGTCAGAAAAGCGCTGGAAACAGGGAGATAAGCCTTTTTTGGAAGAAATGGTTACATTCTTGAATTTTTCATCACACATCATCCCAAATGTCACTAAACAGCTGGAAACGGGGAGATAAGCCTTTTTTGGAAGCATTGATTAAGATTTCTGACTTTTTCATCACATGTCAGCCCAAGTGTCAGAAAAGCGCTGGAAACAGGGAGATAAGCCTTTTTTGGAAGAAATCGTAAACATTTTGACTTTTTCATCACATATCAGCTCCAGTGTCAGAAAAGCGCTGGAAACAGGGAGATCTGCCTTTTTTTGGAAGAAAAGGTTAAATTCTTGAATTTTTCATCACACATCATCCCAAATGTCACTAAACAGCTGGAAACGGGGAGATAAGCCTTTTTTGGAAGCAATGGTTAACATTTTGACTTTTTCATCACATATCAGCTCCAGTGTCAGAAAAGCGCTGGAAACAGGGAGATCTGCCTTTTTTTGGAAGAAAAGGTTAAATTCTTGAATTTTTCATCACACATCATCCCAAATGTCACTAAACAGCTGGAAACGGGGAGATAAGCCTTTTTTGGAAGCATTGATTAAGATTTCTGACTTTTTCATCACATGTCAGCCCAAGTGTCAGAAAAGCGCTGGAAACAGGGAGATAAGCCTTTTTTGGAAGAAATCGTAAACATTTTGACTTTTTCATCACATATCAGCTCCAGTGTCAGAAAAGCGCTGGAAACAGGGAGATAAGCCTTTTTTTGGAAGAAAAGGTTAAATTCTTGAATTTTTCATCACACATCATCCCAAATGTCACTAAACAGCTGGAAACGGGGAGATAAGCCTTTTTTGGAAGCATTGATTAAGATTTCTGACTTTTTCATCACATGTCAGCCCAAGTGTCAGAAAAGCGCTGGAAACAGGGAGATCTGCCTTTTTTTGGAAGAAAAGGTTATATTCTTGAATTTTTCATCACACATCATCCCAAATGTCACTAAACAGCTGGAAACGGGGAGATAAGCCTTTTTTGGAAGCAATCGTTAACATTTTGACTTTTTCATCACATATCAGCTCCAGTGTCAGAAAAGCGCTGGAAACAGGGAGATCTGCCTTTTTTTGGAAGAAAAGGTTAAATTCTTGAATTTTTCATCACACATCATCCCAAATGTCACTAAACAGCTGAAAACGGGGAGATAAGCCTTTTTTGGAAGCATTGATTAAGATTTCTGACTTTTTCATCACATGTCAGCCCAAGTGTCAGAAAAGCGCTGGAAACAGGGAGATAAGCCTTTTTTGGAAGAAATGGTTAAATTCTTGAATTTTTCATCACACATCATCCCAAATGTCACTAAACAGCTGGAAACGGGGAGATAAGCCTTTTTTGGAAGCATTGATTAAGATTTCTGACTTTTTCATCACATGTCAGCCCAAGTGTCAGAAAAGCGCTGGAAACAGGGAGATCTGCCTTTTTTTGGAAGAAAAGGTTATATTCTTGAATTTTTCATCACACATCATCCCAAATGTCACTAAACAGCTGGAAACGGGGAGATAAGCCTTTTTTGGAAGCAATGGTTAACATTTTGACTTTTTCATCACATATCAGCCCAAGTGTCAGAAAAGCGCTGGAAACAGGGAGATAAGCCTTTTTTGGAAGAAATGGTTAAATTCTTGAATTTTTCATCACACATCATCCCAAATGTCACTAAACAGCTGGAAACGGGGAGATAAGCCTTTTTTGGAAGCAATGGTTAACATTATGACTTTTTCATCACATGTCAGCCCAAGTGTCAGAAAAGCACTGGAAACAGGGAGATCTGCCTTTTTTTGGAAGAAAAGGTTAAATTCTTGAATTTTTCATCACACATCATCCCAAATGTCACTAAACAGCTGGAAACGGGGAGATAAGCCTTTTTTGGAAGCATTGATTAAGATTTCTGACTTTTTCATCACATGTCAGCCCAAGTGTCAGAAAAGCGCTGGAAACAGGGAGATAAGCCTTTTTTGGAAGAAATGGTTAAATTCTTGAATTTTTCATCACACATCATCCCAAATGTCACTAAACAGCTGGAAACGGGGAGATAAGCCTTTTTTGGAAGCATTGATTAAGATTTCTGACTTTTTCATCACATGTCAGCCCAAGTGTCAGAAAAGCGCTGGAAACAGGGAGATCTGCCTTTTTTTGGAAGAAAAGGTTATATTCTTGAATTTTTCATCACACATCATCCCAAATGTCACTAAACAGCTGGAAACGGGGAGATAAGCCTTTTTTGGAAGCAATGGTTAACATTTTGACTTTTTCATCACATATCAGCCCAAGTGTCAGAAAAGCGCTGGAAACAGGGAGATAAGCCTTTTTTGGAAGAAATGGTTAAATTCTTGAATTTTTCATCACACATCATCCCAAATGTCACTAAACAGCTGGAAACGGGGAGATAAGCCTTTTTTGGAAGCAATGGTTAACATTTTGACTTTTTCATCACATATCAGCTCCAGTGTCAGAAAAGCGCTGGAAACAGGGAGATCTGCCTTTTTTTGGAAGAAAAGGTTAAATTCTTGAATTTTTCATCACACATCATCCCAAATGTCACTAAACAGCTGGAAACGGGGAGATAAGCCTTTTTTGGAAGCATTGAGTAAGATTTCTGACTTTTTCATCACGTCAGCCCAAGTGTCAGAAAAGCGCTGGAAACAGGGAGATAAGCCTTTTTTGGAAGAAATGGTTAAATTCTTGAATTTTTCATCACACATCATCCCAAATGTCACTAAACAGCTGGAAACGGGGAGATAAGCCTTTTTTGGAAGCATTGATTAAGATTTCTGACTTTTTCATCACATGTCAGCCCAAGTGTCAGAAAAGCGCTGGAAACAGGGAGATCTGCCTTTTTTTGGAAGAAATGGTTAAATTCTTGAATTTTTTATCACACATCATCCCAAATGTCATTAAACAGCTGGAAACGGGGAGATAAGCCTTTTTTGGAAGCAATGGTTAACATTTTGACTTTTTCATCACATATCAGCTCCAGTGTCAGAAAAGCGCTGGAAACAGGGAGATAAGCCTTTTTTGGAAGAAATGGTTAAATTCTTGAATTTTTCATCACACATCATCCCAAATGTCACTAAACAGCTGGAAACGGGGAGATAAGCCTTTTTTGGAAGCATTGATTAAGATTTCTGACTTTTTCATCACATGTCAGCCCAAGTGTCAGAAAAGCGCTGGAAACAGGGAGATAAGCCTTTTTTGGAAGAAATGGTTAAATTCTTGAATTTTTCATCACACATCATCCCAAATGTCACTTAACAGCTGTAAACGGGGAGATAAGCCTTTTTTGGAAGCATTGATTAAGATTTCTGACTTTTTCATCACATGTCAGCCCAAGTGTCAGAAAAGCGCTGGAAACAGGGAGATCTGCCTTTTTTTGGAAGAAAAGGTTATATTCTTGAATTTTTCATCACACATCATCCCAAATGTCACTAAACAGCTGGAAACGGGGAGATAAGCCTTTTTTGGAAGCATTGATTAAGATTTCTGACTTTTTCATCACATGTCAGCCCAAGTGTCAGAAAAGCGCTGGACACAGGGAGATAAGCCTTTTTTGGAAGAAAAGGTTAAATTCTTGAATTTTTCATCACACATCATCCCAAATGTCACTTAACAGCTGGAAACGGGGAGATAAGCCTTTTTTGGAAGCAATGGTTAACATTTTGACTTTTTCATCACATATCAGCTCCAGTGTCAGAAAAGCGCTGGAAACAGGGAGATCTGCCTTTTTTTGGAAGAAATGGTTAAATTCTTGAATTTTTCATCACACATCATCCCAAATGTCACTAAACAGCTGGAAACGGGGAGATAAGCCTTTTTTGGAAGCATTGATTAAGATTTCTGACTTTTTCATCACATGTCAGCCCAAGTGTCATAAAAGCGCTGGAAACAGGGAGATAAGCCTTTTTTGGAAGAAATGGTTAAATTCTTGAATTTTTCATCACACATCATCCCAAATGTCACTAAACAGCTGGAAACGGGGAGATAAGCCTTTTTTGGAAGCATTGATTAAGATTTCTGACTTTTTCATGACATGTCAGCCAAAGTGTCAGAAAAGCGCTGGAAACAGGGAGATCTGCCTTTTTTTGGAAGAAAAGGTTATATTCTTGAATTTGTCATCACACATCATTCCAAATGTCACTAAACAGCTGGAAACGGGGAGATAAGCCTTTTTTGGAAGCATTGATTAAGATTTCTGACTTTTTCATCACATGTCAGCCCAAGTGTCAGAAAAGCGCTGGAAACAGGGAGATCTGCCTTTTTTTGGAAGAAAAGGTTATATTCTTGAATTTTTCATCACACATCATCCCAAATGTCACTAAACAGCTGGAAACGGGGAGATAAGCCTTTTTTGGAAGCAATCGTTAACATTTTGACTTTTTCATCACATATCAGCTCCAGTGTCAGAAAAGCGCTGGAAACAGGGAGATCTGCCTTTTTTTGGAAGAAAAGGTTAAATTCTTGAATTTTTCATCACACATCATCCCAAATGTCACTAAACAGCTGGAAACGGGGAGATAAGCCTTTTTTGGAAGCATTGATTAAGATTTCTGACTTTTTCATCACATGTCAGCCCAAGTGTCAGAAAAGCGCTGGAAACAGGGAGATAAGCCTTTTTTGGAAGAAATGGTTAAATTCTTGAATTTTTCATCACACATCATCCCAAATGTCACTAAACAGCTGGAAACGGGGAGATAAGCCTTTTTTGGAAGCATTGATTAAGATTTCTGACTTTTTCATCACATGTCAGCCCAAGTGTCAGAAAAGCGCTGGAAACAGGGAGATCTGCCTTTTTTTGGAAGAAAAGGTTATATTCTTGAATTTTTCATCACACATCATCCCAAATGTCACTAAACAGCTGGAAACGGGGAGATAAGCCTTTTTTGGAAGCAATGGTTAACATTTTGACTTTTTCATCACATATCAGCCCAAGTGTCAGAAAAGCGCTGGAAACAGGGAGATAAGCCTTTTTTGGAAGAAATGGTTAAATTCTTGAATTTTTCATCACACATCATCCCAAATGTCACTAAACAGCTGGAAACGGGGAGATAAGCCTTTTTTGGAAGCAATGGTTAACATTTTGACTTTTTCATCACATATCAGCTCCAGTGTCAGAAAAGCGCTGGAAACAGGGAGATCTGCCTTTTTTTGGAAGAAAAGGTTAAATTCTTGAATTTTTCATCTCACATCATCCCAAATGTCACTAAACAGCTGGAAACGGGGAGATAAGCCTTTTTTGGAAGCATTGAGTAAGATTTCTGACTTTTTCATCACGTCAGCCCAAGTGTCAGAAAAGCGCTGGAAACAGGGAGATAAGCCTTTTTTGGAAGAAATGGTTAAATTCTTGAATTTTTCATCACACATCATCCCAAATGTCACTAAACAGCTGGAAACGGGGAGATAAGCCTTTTTTGGAAGCATTGATTAAGATTTCTGACTTTTTCATCACATGTCAGCCCAAGTGTCAGAAAAGCGCTGGAAACAGGGAGCTCTGCCTTTTTTTGGAAGAAAAGGTTATATTCTTGAATTTTTCATCACACATCATCCCAAATGTCACTAAACAGCTGGAAACGGGGAGATAAGCCTTTTTTGGAAGCAATGGTTAACATTTTGACTTTTTCATCACATATCAGCTCCAGTGTCAGAAAAGCGCTGGAAACAGGGAGATCTGCCTTTTTTTGGAAGAAAAGGTTAAATTCTTGAATTTTTCATCACACATCATCCCAAATGTCACTAAACAGCTGGGAACGGGGAGATAAGCCTTTTTTGGAAGCATTGATTAAGATTTCTGACTTTTTCATCACATGTCAGCCCAAGTGTCAGAAAAGCGCTGGAAACAGGGAGATAAGCCTTTTTTGGAAGAAATGGTTAAATTCTTGAATTTTTCATCACACATCATCCCAAATGTCACTAAACAGCTGGAAACGGGGAGATAAGCCTTTTTTGGAAGCATTGATTAACATTTTGACTTTTTTATCACATATCAGCTCCAGTGTCAGAAAAGCGCTGGAAACAGGGAGATCTGCCTTTTTTTGGAAGAAATGGTTAAATTCTTGAATTTTTCATCACACATCATCCCAAATGTCACTAAACAGCTGGAAACGGGGAGATAAGCCTTTTTTGGAAGCATTGATTAAGATTTCTGACTTTTTCATCACATGTCAGCCCAAGTGTCAGAAAAGCGCTGGAAACAGGGAGATCTGCCTTTTTTTGGAAGAAAAGGTTAAATTCTTGAATTTTTCATCACACATCATCCCAAATGTCACTAAACAGCTGGAAACGGGGAGATAAGCCTTTTTTGGAAGCAATGGTTAACATTATGACTTTTTCATCACATGTCAGCCCAAGTGTCAGAAAAGCACTGGAAACAGGGAGATCTGCCTTTTTTTGGAAGAAAAGGTTAAATTCTTGAATTTTTCATCACACATCATCCCAAATGTCACTAAACAGCTGGAAACGGGGAGATAAGCCTTTTTTGGAAGCATTGATTAAGATTTCTGACTTTTTCATCACATGTCAGCCCAAGTGTCAGAAAAGCGCTGGAAACAGGGAGATAAGCCTTTTTTGGAAGAAATGGTTAAATTCTTGAATTTTTCATCACACATCATCCCAAATGTCACTAAACAGCTGGAAACGGGGAGATAAGCCTTTTTTGGAAGCAATGGTTAACATTTTGACTTTTTCATCACATATCAGCTCCAGTGTCAGAAAAGCGCTGGAAACAGGGAGATCTGCCTTTTTTTGGAAGAAAAGGTTAAATTCTTGAATTTTTCATCTCACATCATCCCAAATGTCACTAAACAGCTGGAAACGGGGAGATAAGCCTTTTTTGGAAGCATTGAGTAAGATTTCTGACTTTTTCATCACGTCAGCCCAAGTGTCAGAAAAGCGCTGGAAACAGGGAGATAAGCCTTTTTTGGAAGAAATGGTTAAATTCTTGAATTTTTCATCACACATCATCCCAAATGTCACTAAACAGCTGGAAACGGGGAGATAAGCCTTTTTTGGAAGCATTGATTAAGATTTCTGACTTTTTCATCACATGTCAGCCCAAGTGTCAGAAAAGCGCTGGAAACAGGGAGCTCTGCCTTTTTTTGGAAGAAAAGGTTATATTCTTGAATTTTTCATCACACATCATCCCAAATGTCACTAAACAGCTGGAAACGGGGAGATAAGCCTTTTTTGGAAGCAATGGTTAACATTTTGACTTTTTCATCACATATCAGCTCCAGTGTCAGAAAAGCGCTGGAAACAGGGAGATCTGCCTTTTTTTGGAAGAAAAGGTTAAATTCTTGAATTTTTCATCACACATCATCCCAAATGTCACTAAACAGCTGGGAACGGGGAGATAAGCCTTTTTTGGAAGCATTGATTAAGATTTCTGACTTTTTCATCACATGTCAGCCCAAGTGTCAGAAAAGCGCTGGAAACAGGGAGTAAGCCTTTTTTGGAAGAAATGGTTAAATTCTTGAATTTTTCATCACACATCATCCCAAATGTCACTAAAACAGCTGGAAACGGGGGAGATAAGCCTTTTTTGGAAGCATTGATTAAGATTTCTGACTTTTTCATCACATGTCAGCCCAAGTGTCAGAAAAGCGCTGGAACAGGGGAGATAAGCCTTTTTTGGAAGAAATGGTTAAATTCTTGAATTTTTCATCACACATCATCCCAAATGTCACTAAACAGCTGGGAAACGGGGAGATAAGCCTTTTTTGGAAGCATTGATTAAGATTTCTGACTTTTTCATCACATGTCAGCCCAAGTGTCAGAAAAGCGCTGGAAACAGGGAGATCTGCCTTTTTTTGGAAGAAATGGTTAAATTCTTGAATTTTTTATCACACATCATCCAAATGTCATTAAACAGCTGGAAACGGGGAGATAAGCCTTTTTTGGAAGCAATGGTTAACATTTTGACTTTTTCATCACATATCAGCTCCAGTGTCAGAAAAGCGCTGGAAACAGGGAGATCTGCCTTTTTTTGGAAGAAATGGTTAAATTCTTGAATTTTTCATCACACATCATCCCAAATGTCACTAAACAGCTGGAAACGGGGAGATAAGCCTTTTTTGGAAGCATTGATTAAGATTTCTGACTTTTTCATCACATGTCAGCCCAAGTGTCAGAAAAGCGCTGGAAACAGGGAGATCTGCCTTTTTTTGGAGAAAAGGTTAAATTCTTGAATTTTTCATCACACATCATCCCAAATGTCACTAAACAGCTGAAACGGGGAGATAAGCCTTTTTGGAAGCAATGGTTAACATTATGACTTTTCATCACATGTCAGCCCAAGTGTCAGAAAAGCACTGGAAACAGGGAGATCTGCCTTTTTTGGAGAAAAGGTTAAATTCTTGAATTTTTCATCACACATCATCCCAAATGTCACTAAACAGCTGGAAACGGGGAGATAAGCCTTTTTTGGAAGCATTGATTAAGATTTCTGACTTTTTTCATCACATGTCAGCCCAAGTGTCAGAAAAGCGCTGGAAACAGGGAGATAAGCCTTTTTTGGAAGAAATGGTTAAATTCTTGAATTTTTCATCACACATCATCCCAAATGTCACTAAACAGCTGGAAACGGGGAGAATAAGCCTTTTTTGGAAGCATTGATTAAGATTTCTGACTTTTTCATCACATGTCAGCCCAAGTGTCAGAAAAGCGCTGGGAAACAGGGAGATCTGCCTTTTTTGGAAGAAAAGGTTATATTCTTGAATTTTTCATCACACATCATCCCAAATGTCACTAAACAGCTGGAAACGGGGAGATAAGCCTTTTTTGGAAGCAATGGTTAACATTTTGACTTTTTCATCACATATCAGCCCAAGTGTCAGAAAAGCGCTGGAAACAGGGAGATAAGCCTTTTTGGAAGAAATGGTTAAATTCTTGAATTTTTCATCACACATCATCCCAAATGTCACTAAACAGCTGGAAACGGGGAGATAAGCCTTTTTTGGAAGCAATGGTTAACATTTTGACTTTTTCATCACATATCAGCTCCAGTGTCAGAAAAGCGCTGGAAACAGGGAGATCTGCCTTTTTTTGGAAGAAAAGGTTAAATTCTTGAATTTTTCATCACACATCATCCCAAATGTCACTAAACAGCTGGAAACGGGAGATAAGCCTTTTTTGGAAGCATTGAGTAAGATTTCTGACTTTTTCATCACGTCAGCCCAAGTGTCAGAAAAGCGCTGGAAACAGGGAGATAAGCCTTTTTTGGAAGAAATGGTTAAATTCTTGAATTTTTCATCACACATCATCCCAAATGTCACTAAACAGCTGAAACGGGGAGATAAGCCTTTTTTGGAAGCATTGATTAAGATTTCTGACTTTTTCATCACATGTCAGCCCAAGTGTCAGAAAAGCGCTGGAAACAGGGAGATCTGCCTTTTTTTGGAAGAAAAGGTTATATTCTTGAATTTTTCATCACATATCATCCCAAATGTCACTAAACAGCTGGAAACAGGGACATAAGCCTTTTTGGAAGCAATCGTTAACATTTTGACTTTTTCATCACATATCAGCTCCAGTGTCAGAAAAGCGCTGGAAACAGGGAGATCTGCCTTTTTTTGAAGAAAAGGTTAAATTCTTAAATTTTTCATCACACATCATCCCAAATGTCACTAAACAGCTGGAAACGGGGAGATAAGCCTTTTTTGGAAGCATTGATTAAGATTTCTGACTTTTTCATCACATGTCAGCCCAAGTGTCAGAAAAGCGCTGGAAACAGGGAGATAAGCCTTTTTTTGGGAAGAAATGGTTAAATTCTTGAATTTTTCATCACACATCATCCCAAATGTCACTAAACAGCTGGAAACGGGGAGATAAGCCTTTTTTGGAAGCATTGATTAAGATTTCTGACTTTTTCATCACGTCAGCCCAAGTGTCAGAAAAGCGCTGGGAAAACAGGGAGATCTGCCTTTTTTGGAAGAAAAGGTTATATTCTTGAATTTTCATCACACATCATCCCAAATGTCACTAAACAGCTGGAAACGGGGAGATAAGCCTTTTTGGAAGCAATGGTTAACATTTTGACTTTTTCATCACATATCAGCCCAAGTGTCAGAAAAGCGCTGGAAACAGGGAGATAAGCCTTTTTTGGAAGAAATGGTTAAATTCTTGAATTTTTCATCACACATCATCCCAAATGTCACTAAACAGCTGGAAACGGGGAGATAAGCCTTTTTTGGAAGCAATGGTTAACATTTTGACTTTTTCATCACATATCAGCTCCAGTGTCAGAAAAGCGCTGGAAACAGGGAGATCTGCCTTTTTTTGGAAGAAAAGGTTAAATTCTTGAATTTTTCATCACACATCATCCCAAATGTCACTAAACAGCTGGAAACGGGGAGATAAGCCTTTTTTGGAAGCATTGAGTAAGATTTCTGACTTTTTCATCACGTCAGCCCAAGTGTCAGAAAAGCGCTGGAAACAGGGAGATAAGCCTTTTTTGGAAGAAATGGTTAAATTCTTGAATTTTTCATCACACATCATCCCAAATGTCACTAAACAGCTGGAAACGGGGAGATAAGCCTTTTTTGGAAGCATTGATTAAGATTTCTGACTTTTTCATCACATGTCAGCCCAAGTGTCAGAAAAGCGCTGGAAACAGGGAGATCTGCCTTTTTTTGGAAGAAAAGGTTATATTCTTGAATTTTTCATCACACATCATCCCAAATGTCACTAAACAGCTGGAAACGGGGAGATAAGCCTTTTTTGGAAGCATTGATTAAGATTTCTGACTTTTTCATCACATGTCAGCCCAAGTGTCAGAAAAGCGCTGGAAACAGGGAGATCTGCCTTTTTTTGGAAGAAATGGTTAAATTCTTGAATTTTTCATCTCACATCATCCCAAATGTCACTAAACAGCTGGAAACGGGGAGATAAGCCTTTTTTGGAAGCATTGATTAAGATTTCTGACTTTTTCATCACATGTCAGCCCAAGTGTCAGAAAAGCGCTGGAAACAGGGAGATCTGCCTTTTTTTGGAAGAAATGGTTAAATTCTTGAATTTTTTATCACACATCATCCCAAATGTCATTAAACAGCTGGAAACGGGGAGATAAGCCTTTTTTGGAAGCAATGGTTAACATTTTGACTTTTTCATCACATATCAGCTCCAGTGTCAGAAAAGCGCTGGAAACAGGGAGATCTGCCTTTTTTTGGAAGAAAAGGTTAAATTCTTGAATTTTTCATCACACATCATCCCAAATGTCACTAAACAGCTGGAAACGGGGAGATAAGCCTTTTTTGGAAGCATTGATTAAGATTTCTGACTTTTTCATCACATGTCAGCCCAAGTGTCAGAAAAGCGCTGGAAACAGTGAGATAAGCCTTTTTTGGAAGAAATGGTTAAATTCTTGAATTTTTCATCACACATCATCCCAAATGTCACTAAACAGCTGGAAACGGGGAGATAAGCCTTTTTTGGAAGCATTGATTAAGATTTCTGACTTTTTCATCACATGTCAGCCCAAGTGTCAGAAAAGCGCTGGAAACAGGGAGATCTGCCTTTTTTTGGAAGAAAAGGTTATATTCTTGAATTTTTCATCACACAGCATCCCAAATGTCACTAAACAGCTGGAAACGGGGAGATAAGCCTTTTTTGGAAGAAATGGTTAACATTTTGACTTTTTCATCACATATCAGCTCCAGTGTCAGAAAAGCGCTGGAAACAGGGAGATCTGCCTTTTTTTGGAAGAAATGGTTAAATTCTTGAATTTTTCATCACACATCATCCCAAATGTCACTAAACAGCTGGAAACGGGGAGATAAGCCTTTTTTGGAAGCATTGATTAAGATTTCTGACTTTTTCATCACATGTCAGCCCAAGTGTCAGAAAAGCGCTGGAAACAGGGAGATAAGCCTTTTTTGGAAGAAATGGTTAAATTCTTGAATTTTTCATCACACATCATCCCAAATGTCACTAAACAGCTGGAAACGGGGAGATAAGCCTTTTTTGGAAGCATTGATTAAGATTTCTGACTTTTTCATCACATGTCAGCCCAAGTGTCAGAAAAGCGCTGGAAACAGGGAGATAAGCCTTTTTTGGAAGAAATGGTTAAATTCTTGAATTTTTCATCACACATCATCCCAAATGTCACTAAACAGCTGGAAACGGGGAGATAAGCCTTTTTTGGAAGCATTGATTAAGATTTCTGACTTTTTCATCACATGTCAGCCCAAGTGTCAGAAAAGCGCTGGAAACAGGGAGATCTGCCTTTTTTTGGAAGAAATGGTTAAATTCTTGAATTTTTTATCACACATCATCCCAAATGTCACTAAACAGCTGGAAACGGGGAGATAAGCCTTTTTTGGAAGCAATGGTTAACATTTTGACTTTTTCATCACATATCAGCTCCAGTGTCAGAAAAGCGCTGGAAACAGGGAGATCTGCCTTTTTTTGGAAGAAAAGGTTAAATTCTTGAATTTTTCATCTCACATCATCCCAAATGTCACTAAACAGCTGGAAACGGGGAGATAAGCCTTTTTTGGAAGCATTGATTAAGATTTCTGACTTTTTCATCACATGTCAGCCCAAGTGTCAGAAAAACGCTGGAAACAGGGAGATAAGCCTTTTTTGGAAGAAATGGTTAAATTCTTGAATTTTTCATCACACATCATCCCAAATGTCACTAAACAGCTGGAAACGGGGAGATAAGCCTTTTTTGGAAGCATTGATTAAGATTTCTGACTTTTTCATCACATGTCAGCCCAAGTGTCAGAAAAGCGCTGGAAACAGGGAGATAAGCCTTTTTTGGAAGAAATGGTTAAATTCTTGAATTTTTCATCACACATCATCCCAAATGTCACTAAACAGCTGGAAACGGGGAGATAAGCCTTTTTTGGAAGCATTGATTAAGATTTCTGACTTTTTCATCACATGTCAGCCCAAGTGTCAGAAAAGCGCTGGAAACAGGGAGATCTGCCTTTTTTTGGAAGAAATGGTTAAATTCTTGAATTTTTTATCACACATCATCCCAAATGTCATTAAACAGCTGGAAACGGGGAGATAAGCCTTTTTTGGAAGCAATGGTTAACATTTTGACTTTTTCATCACATATCAGCTCCAGTGTCAGAAAAGCGCTGGAAACAGGGAGATCTGCCTTTTTTTGGAAGAAATGGTTAAATTCTTGAATTTTTCATCACACATCATCCCAAATGTCACTAAACAGCTGGAAACGGGGAGATAAGCCTTTTTTGGAAGCATTGAGTAAGATTTCTGACTTTTTCATCACGTCAGCCCAAGTGTCAGAAAAGCGCTGGAAACAGGGAGATAAGCCTTTTTTGGAAGAAATGGTTAAATTCTTGAATTTTTCATCACACATCATCCCAAATGTCACTAAACAGCTGGAAACGGGGAGATAAGCCTTTTTTGGAAGCATTGATTAAGATTTCTGACTTTTTCATCACATGTCAGCCCAAGTGTCAGAAAAGCGCTGGAAACAGGGAGATAAGCCTTTTTTGGAAGAAATGGTTAAATTCTTGAATTTTTCATCACACATCATCCCAAATGTCACTAAACAGCTGGAAACGGGGAGATAAGCCTTTTTTGGACGCAATGGTTAACATTTTGACTTTTTCAGCACATATCAGCTCCAGTGTCAGAAAAGCGCTGGAAACAGGGAGATCTGCCTTTTTTTGGAAGAAAAGGTTAAATTCTTGAATTTTTCATCTCACATCATCCCAAATGTCACTAAACAGCTGGAAACGGGGAGATAAGCCTTTTTTGGAAGCATTGATTAAGATTTCTGACTTTTTCATCACATGTCAGCCCAAGTGTCAGAAAAACGCTGGAAACAGGGAGATAAGCCTTTTTTGGAAGAAATGGTTAAATTCTTGAATTTTTCATCACACATCATCCCAAATGTCACTAAACAGCTGGAAACGGGGAGATAAGCCTTTTTTGGAAGCATTGATTAAGATTTCTGACTTTTTCATCACATGTCAGCCCAAGTGTCAGAAAAGCGCTGGAAACAGGGAGATAAGCCTTTTTTGGAAGAAATGGTTAAATTCTTGAATTTTTCATCACACATCATCCCAAATGTCACTAAACAGCTGGAAACGGGGAGATAAGCCTTTTTTGGAAGCATTGATTAAGATTTCTGACTTTTTCATCACATGTCAGCCCAAGTGTCAGAAAAGCGCTGGAAACAGGGAGATCTGCCTTTTTTTGGAAGAAATGGTTAAATTCTTGAATTTTTTATCACACATCATCCCAAATGTCATTAAACAGCTGGAAACGGGGAGATAAGCCTTTTTTGGAAGCAATGGTTAACATTTTGACTTTTTCATCACATATCAGCTCCAGTGTCAGAAAAGCGCTGGAAACAGGGAGATCTGCCTTTTTTTGGAAGAAATGGTGAAATTCTTGAATTTTTCATCACACATCATCCCAAATGTCACTAAACAGCTGGAAACGGGGAGATAAGCCTTTTTTGGAAGCATTGAGTAAGATTTCTGACTTTTTCATCACGTCAGCCCAAGTGTCAGAAAAGCGCTGGAAACAGGGAGATAAGCCTTTTTTGGAAGAAATGGTTAAATTCTTGAATTTTTCATCACACATCATCCCAAATGTCACTAAACAGCTGGAAACGGGGAGATAAGCCTTTTTTGGAAGCATTGATTAAGATTTCTGACTTTTTCATCACATGTCAGCCCAAGTGTCAGAAAAACATTGGAAACAGGGAGATAAGCCTTTTTTGGAAGAAATGATTAAATTCTTGAATTTTTCATCACACATCATCCCAAATGTCACTAAACAGCTGGAAACGGGGAGATCAGCCTTTTTTGGAAGCATTGATTAAGATTTCTGACTTTTTCATCACATGTCAGCCCAAGTGTCAGAAAAGCGCTGGAAACAGGGAGATCTGCCTTTTTTTGGAAGAAAAGGTTATATTCTTGAATTTTTCATCACACATCATCCCAAATGTCACTAAACAGCTGGAATCGGGGAGATAAGCCTTTTTTGGAAGCAATGGTTAACATTTTGACTTTTTCATCACATGTCAGCCCAAGTGTCAGAAAAGAGCTGGAAACAGGGAGATAAGCCTTTTTTGGAAGAAAAGGTTAAATTCTTGAATTTTTCATCACACATCATCCCAAATGTCACTAATCAGCTGGGAACGGGGAGATAAGCCTTTTTTGGAAGCATTGATTAAGATTTCTGACTTTTTCATCACATGTCAGCCCAAGTGTCAGAAAAGCGCTGGAAACAGGGAGATAAGCCTTTTTTGGAAGAAATGGTTAAATTCTTGAATTTTTCATCACACATGATCCCAAATGTCACTAAACAGCTGGAAACGGGGAGATAAGCCTTTTTTGGAAGCATTGATTAAGATTTCTGACTTTTTCATCACATGTCAGCCCAAGTGTCAGAAAAGCGCTGGAAACAGGGAGATCTGCCTTTTTTTGGAAGAAATGGTTAAATTCTTGATTTTTTTATCACACATCATCCCAAATGTCATTAAACAGCTGGAAACGGGGAGATAAGCCTTTTTTGGAAGCAATGGTTAACATTTTGACTTTTTCATCACATATCAGCTCCAGTGTCAGAAAAGCGCTGGAAACAGGGAGATCTGCCTTTTTTTGGAAGAAAAGGTTAAATTCTTGAATTTTTCATCACACATCATCCCAAATGTCACTAAACAGCTGGAAACGGGGAGATAAGCCTTTTTTGGAAGCATTGATTAAGATTTCTGACTTTTTCATCACATGTCAGCCCAAGTGTCAGAAAAGCGCTGGAAACAGGGAGATAAGCCTTTTTTGGAAGAAATAGTTAAATTCTTGAATTTTTCATCACACATCATCCCAAATGTCACTAAACAGCATGAAACGGGGAGATAAGCCTTTTTTGGAAGCATTGATTAAGATTTCTGACTTTTTCATCACATGTCAGCCCAAGTGTCAGAAAAGCGCTGGAAACAGGGAGATAAGCCTTTTTTGGAAGAAATGGTTAAATTCTTGAATTTTTCATCACACATCATCCCAAATGTCACTAAACAGCTGGAAACGGGGAGATAAGCCTTTTTTGGAAGCAATGGTTAACATTTTGACTTTTTCATCACATATCAGCTCCAGTGTCAGAAAAGCGCTGGAAACAGGGAGATCTGCCTTTTTTTGGAAGAAAAGGTTAAATTCTTGAATTTTTCATCTCACATCATCCCAAATGTCACTAAACAGCTGGAAACGGGGAGATAAGCCTTTTTTGGAAGCATTGAGTAAGATTTCTGACTTTTTCATCACGTCAGCCCAAGTGTCAGAAAAGCGCTGGAAACAGTGAGATAAGCCTTTTTTGGAAGAAATGGTTAAATTCTTGAATTTTTCATCACACATCATCCCAAATGTCACTTAACAGCTGGAAACGGGGAGATAAGCCTTTTTTGGAAGCATTGAGTTAGATTTCTGACTTTTTCATCACATGTCAGCCCAAGTGTCAGAAAAGCGCTGGAAACAGGGAGATGAGCCTTTTTTGGAAGAAATGGTTAAATTCTTGAATTTTTCATCACACATCATCCCAAATGTCACTAAACAGCTGGAAACGGGGAGATAAGCCTTTTTTGGAAGCAATGGTTAACATTTTGACTTTTTCATCACATATCAGCTCCAGTGTCAGAAAAGCGCTGGAAACAGGGAGATCTGCCTTTTTTTGGAAGAAAAGGTTAAATTCTTGAATTTTTCATCTCACATCATCCCAAATGTCACTAAACAGCTGGAAACGGGGAGATAAGCCTTTTTTGGAAGCATTGATTAAGATTTCTGACTTTTTCATCACATGTCAGCCCAAGTGTCAGAAAAGCGCTGGAAACAGGGAGATAAGCCTTTTTTGGAAGAAATGGTTAAATTCTTGAATTTTTCATCACACATCATCCCAAATGTCACTAAACAGCTGGAAACGGGGAGATAAGCCTTTTTTGGAAGCAATGGTTACCATTTTGACTTTTTCATCACATATCAGCTCCAGTGTCAGAAAAGCGCTGGAAACAGGGAGATCTGCCTTTTTTTGGAAGAAAAGGTTAAATTCTTGAATTTTTCATCTCACATCATCCCAAATGTCACTAAACAGCTGGAATCGGGGAGATAAGCCTTTTTTGGAAGTAATGGTTAACCTTTTGACTTTTTCATCACATGTCAGCCTAAGTGTCAGAAAAGAGCTGGAAACAGGGAGATAAGTCTTTTTTGGAAGAAATGGTTAAATTCTTGAATTTTTCATCACACATCATCCCAAATGTCACTAAACAGCTGGAAACGGGGAGATAAGCCTTTTTTGGAAGCATTGATTAAGATTTCTGACTTTTTCATCACATGTCAGCCCAAGTGTCAGAAAAGCGCTGGAAACAGGGAGATCTGCCTTTTTTTGGAAGAAATGGTTAAATTCTTGAATTTTTTATCACACATCATCCCAAATGTCATTAAACAGCTGGAAACGGGGAGATAAGCCTTTTTTGGAAGCAATGGTTAACATTTTGACTTTTTCATCACATATCAGCTCCAGTGTCAGAAAAGCGCTGGAAACAGGGAGATCTGCCTTTTTTTGGAAGAAAAGGTTATATTCTTGAATTTTTCATCACACATCATCCCAAATGTCACTAAACAGCTGGAAACGGGGAGATAAGCCTTTTTTGGAAGCATTGAGTAAGATTTCTGACTTTTTCATCACGTCAGCCCAAGTGTCAGAAAAGCGCTGGAAACAGGGAGATAAGCCTTTTTTGGAAGAAGTGGTTAAATTCTTGAATTTTTCATCACACATCATCCCAAATGTCACTAAACAGCTGGAAACGGGGAGATAAGCCTTTTTTGGAAGCATTGATTAAGATTTCTGACTTTTTCATCACATGTCAGCCCAAGTGTCAGAAAAGCGCTGGAAACAGGGAGATCTGCCTTTTTTTGGAAGAAAAGGTTATATTCTTGAATTTTTCATCACACATCATCCCAAATGTCACTAAACAGCTGGAATCGGGGAGATAAGCCTTTTTTGGAAGTAATGGTTAACCTTTTGACTTTTTCATCACATGTCAGCCTAAGTGTCAGAAAAGAGCTGGAAACAGGGAGATAAGTCTTTTTTGGAAGAAATGGTTAAATTCTTGAATTTTTCATCACACATCATCACAAATGTCACTAAACAGCTGGAAACGGGGAGATAAGCCTTTCTTGGAAGCATTGATTAAGATTTCTGACTTTTTCATCACATGTCAGCCCAGTGTCAGAAAAGCGCTGGAAACAGGGAGATAAGCCTTTTTTGGAAGAAATGGTTAAATTCTTGAATTTTTCATCACACATCATCCCAAATGTCACTAAACAGCTGGAAACGGGGAGATAAGCCTTTTTTGGAAGCATTGATTAAGATTTCTGACTTTTTCATCACATGTCAGCCCAAGTGTCAGAAAAGCGCTGGAAACAGGGAGATCTGCCTTTTTTTGGAAGAAATGGTTAAATTCTTGAATTTTTTATCACACATCATCCCAAATGTCATTAAACAGCTGGAAACGGGGAGATAAGCCTTTTTTGGAAGCAATGGTTAACATTTTGACTTTTTCATCACATATCAGCTCCAGTGTCAGAAAAGCGCTGGAAACAGGGAGATCTGCCTTTTTTTGGAAGAAAAGGTTAAATTCTTGAATTTTTCATCACACATCATCCCAAATGTCACTAAACAGCTGGAAACGGGGAGATAAGCCTTTTTTGGAAGCATTGATTAAGATTTCTGACTTTTTCATCACATGTCAGCCCAAGTGTCAGAAAAGCGCTGGAAACAGGGAGATAAGCCTTTTTTGGAAGAAATGGTTAAATTCTTGAATTTTTCATCACACATCATCCCAAATGTCACTAAACAGCTGGAAACGGGGAGATAAGCCTTTTTTGGAAGCATTGATTAAGATTTCTGACTTTTTCATCACATGTCAGCCCAAGTGTCAGAAAAGCGCTGGAAACAGGGAGATCTGCCTTTTTTTGGAAGAAATGGTTAAATTCTTGATTTTTTTATCACACATCATCCCAAATGTCATTAAACAGCTGGAAACGGGGAGATAAGCCTTTTTTGGAAGCAATGGTTAACATTTTGACTTTTTCATCACATATCAGCTCCAGTGTCAGAAAAGCGCTGGAAACAGGGAGATCTGCCTTTTTTTGGAAGAAAAGGTTAAATTCTTGAATTTTTCATCACACATCATCCCAAATGTCACTAAACAGCTGGAAACGGGGAGATAAGCCTTTTTTGGAAGCATTGATTAAGATTTCTGACTTTTTCATCACATGTCAGCCCAAGTGTCAGAAAAGCGCTGGAAACAGGGAGATCTGCCTTTTTTTGGAAGAAATGGTTAAATTATTGAATTTTTTATCACACATCATCCCAAATGTCATTAAACAGCTGGAAACGGGGAGATAAGCCTTTTTTGGAAGCAATGGTTAACATTTTGACTTTTTCATCACATATCAGCTCCAGTGTCAGAAAAGCGCTGGAAACAGGGAGATCTGCCTTTTTTTGGAAGAAAAGGTTAAATTCTTGAATTTTTCATCACACATCATCCCAAATGTCACTAAACAGCTGGAAACAGGGAGATAAGCCTTCTTTGGAAGCATTGATTAAGATTTCTGACTTTTTCATCACATGTCAGCCCAAGTGTCAGAAAAGCGCTGGAAACAGGGAGATATGCCTTTTTTTGGAAGAAAAGGTTATATTCTTGAATTTTTCATCACATATCATCCCAAATGTCACTAAACAGCTGGAAACGGGGAGATAAGCCTTTTTTGGAAGAAATGGTTAAATTCTTGAATTTTTCATCACACATCATCCCAAATGTCACTAAACAGCTGGAAACGGGGAGATAAGCCTTTTTTGGAAGCATTGATTAAGATTTCTGACTTTTTCATCACATGTCAGCCCAAGTGTCAGAAAAGCGCTGGAAACAGGGAGATAAGCCTTTTTTGGAAGAAATGGTTAAATTCTTGAATTTTTCATCACACATCATCCCAAATGTCACTAAACAGCTGGAAACGGGGAGATAAGCCTTTTTTGGAACGAATGGTTAACATTTTTACTTTTTCATCACATATCAGCTCCAGTGTCAGAAAAGCGCTGGAAACAGGGAGATCTGCCTTTTTTTGGAAGAAAAGGTTAAATTCTTGAATTTTTCATCACACATCATCCCAAATGTCACTAAACAGCTGGAAACGGGGAGATAAGCCTTCTTTGGAAGCATTGATTAAGATTTCTGACTTTTTCATCACATGTCAGCCCAAGTGTCAGAAAAGCGCTGGAAACAGGGAGATATGCCTTTTTTTGGAAGAAAAGGTTATATTCTTGAATTTTTCATCACACATCATCCCAAATGTCACTAAACAGCTGGAAACGGGGAGATAAGCCTTTTTTGGAAGAAATGGTTAAATTCTTGAATTTTTCATCACACATCATCCCAAATGTCACTAAACAGCTGGAAACGGGGAGATAAGCCTTTTTTGGAAGCATTGATTAAGATTTCTGACTTTTTCATCACATGTCAGCCCAAGTGTCAGAAAAGCGCTGGAAACAGGGAGATAAGCCTTTTTTGGAAGAAATGGTTAAATTCTTGAATTTTTCATCACACATCATCCCAAATGTCACTAAACAGCTGGAAACGGGGAGATAAGCCTTTTTTGGAAGCAATGGTTAACATTTTGACTTTTTCATCACATATCAGCTCCAGTGTCAGAAAAGCGCTGGAAACAGGGAGATCTGCCTTTTTTTGGAAGAAAAGGTTAAATTCTTGAATTTTTCATCTCACATCATCCCAAATGTCACTAAACAGCTGGAAACGGGGACATAAGCCTTTTTTGGAAGCATTGAGTAAGATTTCTGACTTTTTCATCACATGTCAGCCCAAGTGTCAGAAAAGCGCTGGAAACAGGGAGATAAGCCTTTTTTGGAAGAAATGGTTAAATTCTTGAATTTTTCATCACACATCATCCCAAATGTCACTTAACAGCTGGAAACGGGGAGATAAGCCTTTTTTGGAAGCATTGATTAAGATTTCTGACTTTTTCATCACATGTCAGCCCAAGTGTCAGAAAAGCGCTGGAAACAGGGAGATCTGCCTTTTTTTGGAAGAAAAGGTTATATTCTTGAATTTTTCATCACACATCATCCCAAATGTCACTAAACAGCTGGAAACGGGGAGATAAGCCTTTTTTGGAAGCAATGGTTAACATTTTGACTTTTTCATCACATATCAGCTCCAGTGTCAGAAAAGCGCTGGAAACAGGGAGATCTGCCTTTTTTTGGAAGAAAAGGTTAAATTCTTGAATTTTTCATCACACATCATCCCAAATGTCACTAAACAGCTGGAAACGGGGAGATAAGCCTTTTTTGGAAGCATTGATTAAGATTTCTGACTTTTTCATCACATGTCAGCCCAAGTGTCAGAAAAACGCTGGAAACAGGGAGATAAGCCTTTTTTGGAAGAAATGGTTAAATTCTTGAATTTTTCATCACACATCATCCCAAATGTCACTAAACAGCTGGAAACGGGGAGATAAGCCTTTTTTGGAAGCATTGATTAAGATTTCTGACTTTTTCATCACATGTCAGCCCAAGTGTCAGAAAAGCGCTGGAAACAGGGAGATCTGCCTTTTTTTGGAAGAAATGGTTAAATTCTTGAATTTTTTATCACACATCATCCCAAATGTCATTAAACAGCTGGAAACGGGGAGATAAGCCTTTTTTGGAAGCAATGGTTAACATTTTGACTTTTTCATCACATATCAGCTCCAGTGTCAGAAAAGCGCTGGAAACAGGGAGATCTGCCTTTTTTTGGAAGAAAAGGTTAAATTCTTGAATTTTTCATCACACATCATCCCAAATGTCACTAAACAGCTGGAAACGGGGAGATAAGCCTTTTTTGGAAGCATTGATTAAGATTTCTGACTTTTTCATCACATGTCAGCCCAAGTGTCAGAAAAGCGCTGGAAACAGTGAGATAAGCCTTTTTTGGAAGAAATGGTTAAATTCTTGAATTTTTCATCACACATCATCCCAAATGTCACTAAACAGCTGGAAACGGGGAGATAAGCCTTTTTTGGAAGCATTGATTAAGATTTCTGACTTTTTCATCACATGTCAGCCCAAGTGTCAGAAAATCGCTGGAAACAGGGAGATCTGCCTTTTTATGGAAGAAAAGGTTATATTCTTGAATTTTTCATCACACAGCATCCCAAATGTCACTAAACAGCTGGAAACGGGGAGATAAGCCTTTTTTGGAAGCAATGGTTAACATTTTGACTTTTTCATCACATATCAGCTCCAGTGTCAGAAAAGCGCTGGAAACAGGGAGATCTGCCTTTTTTTGGAAGAAATGGTTAAATTCTTGAATTTTTCATCACACATCATCCCAAATGTCACTAAACAGCTGGAAACGGGGAGATAAGCCTTTTTTGGAAGCATTGATTAAGATTTCTGACTTTTTCATCACATGTCAGCCCAAGTGTCAGAAAAGCGCTGGAAACAGGGAGATAAGCCTTTTTTGGAAGAAATGGTTAAATTCTTGAATTTTTCATCACACATCATCCCAAATGTCACTAAACAGCTGGAAACGGGGAGATAAGCCTTTTTTGGACGCAATGGTTAACATTTTGACTTTTTCATCACATATCAGCTCCAGTGTCAGAAAAGCGCTGGAAACAGGGAGATCTGCCTTTTTTTGGAAGAAAAGGTTATATTCTTGAATTTTTCATCACACATCATCCCAAATGTCACTAAACAGCTGGAAACGGGGAGATAAGCCTTTTTTGGAAGCATTGATTAAGATTTCTGACTTTTTCATCACATGTCAGCCCAAGTGTCAGAAAAACGCTGGAAACAGGGAGATAAGCCTTTTTTGGAAGAAATGGTTAAATTCTTGAATTTTTCATCACACATCATCCCAAATGTCACTAAACAGCTGGAAACGGGGAGATAAGCCTTTTTTGGAAGCAATGGTTAACATTTTGACTTTTTCATCACATATCAGCTCCAGTGTCAGAAAAGCGCTGGATCAGGGAGATCTGCCTTTTTTTGGAAGAAAAGGTTAAATTCTTGAATTTTTCATCTCACATCATCCCAAATGTCACTAAACAGCTGGAAACGGGGAGATAAGCCTTTTTTGGAAGCATTGAGTAAGATTTCTGACTTTTTCATCACGTCAGCCCAAGTGTCAGAAAAACGCTGGAAACAGGGAGATAAGCCTTTTTTGGAAGAAATGGTTAAATTCTTGAATTTTTCATCACACATCATCCCAAATGTCACTAAACAGCTGGAAACGGGGAGATAAGCCTTTTTTGGAAGCATTGATTAAAATTTCTGACTTTTTCTTCACATGTCAGCCCAAGTGTCAGAAAAGCGCTGGAAACAGGGAGATAAGCCTTTTTTGGAAGAAATGGTTAAATTCTTGAATTTTTCATCACACATCATCCCAAATGTCACTAAACAGCTGGAAACGGGGAGATAAGCCTTTTTTGGAAGCAATGGTTAACATTTTGACTTTTTCATCACATATCAGCTCCAGTGTCAGAAAAGCGCTGGATCAGGGAGATCTGCCTTTTTTTGGAAGAAAAGGTTAAATTCTTGAATTTTTCATCTCACATCATCCCAAATGTCACTAAACAGCTGGAAACGGGGAGATAAGCCTTTTTTGGAAGCATTGAGTAAGATTTCTGACTTTTTCATCACGTCAGCCCAAGTGTCAGAAAAGCGCTGGAAACAGGGAGATAAGCCTTTTTTTGAAGAAATGGTTAAATTCTTGAATTTTTCATCACACATCATCCCAAATGTCACTTAACAGCTGGAAACGGGGAGATAAGCCTTTTTTGGAAGCATTGATTAAGATTTCTGACTTTTTCATCACATGTCAGCCCAAGTGTCAGAAAAGCGCTGGAAACAGGGAGATCTGCCTTTTTTTGGAAGAAAAGGTTATATTCTTGAATTTTTCATCACACATCATCCCAAATGTCACTAAACAGCTGGAAACGGGGAGATAAGCCTTTTTTGGAAGCATTGATTAAGATTTCTGACTTTTTCATCACATGTCAGCCCAAGTGTCAGAAAAACGCTGGAAACAGGGAGATAAGCCTTTTTTGGAAGAAATGGTTAAATTCTTGAATTTTTCATCACACATCATCCCAAATGTCACTAAACAGCTGGAAACGGGGAGATAAGCCTTTTTTGGAAGCATTGATTAAGATTTCTGACTTTTTCATCACATGTCAGCCCAAGTGTCAGAAAAGCGCTGGAAACAGGGAGATAAGCCTTTTTTGGAAGAAATGGTTAAATTCTTGAATTTTTCATCACACATCATCCCAAATGTCACTAAACAGCTGGAAACGGGGAGATAAGCCTTTTTTGGAAGCAATGGTTAAAATTTTGACTTTTTCATCACATATCAGCTAAAGTGTCAGAAAAGCGCTGGAAACAGGGAGATCTGCCTTTTTTTGGAAGAAAAGGTTAAATTCTTGAATTTTTCATCTCACATCATCCCAAATGTCACTAAACAGCTGGAAACGGGGAGATAAGCCTTTTTTGGAAGCATTGAGTAAGATTTCTGACTTTTTCATCACGTCAGCCCAAGTGTCAGAAAAGCGCTGGAAACAGGGAGATAAGCCTTTTTTGGAAGAAATGGTTAAATTCTTGAATTTTTCATCACACATCATCCCAAATGTCACTTAACAGCTGGAAACGGGGAGATAAGCCTTTTTTGGAAGCATTGATTAAGATTTCTGACTTTTTCATCACATGTCAGCCCAAGTGTCAGAAAAGCGCTGGAAACAGGGAGATCTGCCTTTTTTTGGAAGAAAAGGTTATATTCTTGAATTTTTCATCACACATCATCCCAAATGTCACTAAACAGCTGGAAACGGGGAGATAAGCCTTTTTTGGAAGCATTGATTAAGATTTCTGACTTTTTCATCACATGTCAGCCCAAGTGTCAGAAAAGCGCTGGAAACAGGGAGATCTGCCTTTTTTTGGAAGAAATGGTTAAATTATTGAATTTTTTATCACACATCATCCCAAATGTCATTAAACAGCTGGAAACGGGGAGATAAGCCTTTTTTGGAAGCAATGGTTAACATTTTGACTTTTTCATCACATATCAGCTCCAGTGTCAGAAAAGCGCTGGAAACAGGGAGATCTGCCTTTTTTTGGAAGAAAAGGTTAAATTCTTGAATTTTTCATCACACATCATCCCAAATGTCACTAAACAGCTGGAAACGGGGAGATAAGCCTTTTTTGGAAGCATTGAGTAAGATTTCTGACTTTTTCATCACGTCAGCCCAAGTGTCAGAAAAGCGCTGGAAACAGGGAGATAAGCCTTTTTTGGAAGAAATGGTTAAATTCTTGAATTTTTCATCACACATCATCCCAAATGTCACTTAACAGCTGGAAACGGGGAGATAAGCCTTTTTTGGAAGCATTGATTAAGATTTCTGACTTTTTCATCACATGTCAGCCCAAGTGTCAGAAAAGCGCTGGAAACAGGGAGATCTGCCTTTTTTTGGAAGAAAAGGTTATATTCTTGAATTTTTCATCACACATCATCCCAAATGTCACTAAACAGCTGGAAACGGGGAGATAAGCCTTTTTTGGAAGCATTGATTAAGATTTCTGACTTTTTCATCACATGTCAGCCCAAGTGTCAGAAAAACGCTGGAAACAGGGAGATAAGCCTTTTTTGGAAGAAATGGTTAAATTCTTGAATTTTTCATCACACATCATCCCAAATGTCACTAAACAGCTGGAAACGGGGAGATAAGCCTTTTTTGGAAGCATTGATTAAGATTTCTGACTTTTTCATCACATGTCAGCCCAAGTGTCAGAAAAGCGCTGGAAACAGGGAGATAAGCCTTTTTTGGAAGAAATGGTTAAATTCTTGAATTTTTCATCAGACATCATCCCAAATGTCACTAAACAGCTGGAAACGGGGAGATAAGCCTTTTTTGGAAGCAATGGTTAACATTTTGACTTTTTCATCACATATCAGCTCCAGTGTCAGAAAAGCGCTGGAAACAGGGAGATCTGCCTTTTTTTGGAAGAAAAGGTTAAATTCTTGAATTTTTCATCTCACATCATCCCAAATGTCACTAAACAGCTGGAAACGGGGAGATAAGCCTTTTTTGGAAGCATTGAGTAAGATTTCTGACTTTTTCATCACGTCAGCCCAAGTGTCAGAAAAGCGCTGGAAACAGGGAGATAAGCCTTTTTTTGAAGAAATGGTTAAATTCTTGAATTTTTCATCACACATCATCCCAAATGTCACTAAACAGCTGGAAACGGGGAGATAAGCCTTTTTTGGAAGCATTGATTAAGATTTCTGACTTTTTCATCACATGTCAGCCCAAGTGTCAGAAAAGCGCTGGAAACAGGGAGATCTGCCTTTTTTTGGAAGAAAAGGTTAAATTCTTGAATTTTTCATCACACATCATCCCAAATGTCACTAAACAGCTGGAAACGGGGAGATAAGCCTTTTTTGGAAGCATTGATTAAGATTTCTGACTTTTTCATCACATGTCAGCCCAAGTGTCAGAAAAGCGCTGGAAACAGGGAGATCTGCCTTTTTTTGGAAGAAATGGTTAAATTATTGAATTTTTTATCACACATCATCCCAAATGTCATTAAACAGCTGGAAACGGGGAGATAAGCCTTTTTTGGAAGCAATGGTTAACATTTTGACTTTTTCATCACATATCAGCTCCAGTGTCAGAAAAGCGCTGGAAACAGGGAGATCTGCCTTTTTTTGGAAGAAAAGGTTAAATTCTTGAATTTTTCATCACACATCATCCCAAATGTCACTAAACAGCTGGAAACGGGGAGATAAGCCTTCTTTGGAAGCATTGATTAAGATTTCTGACTTTTTCATCACATGTCAGCCCAAGTGTCAGAAAAGCGCTGGAAACAGGGAGATATGCCTTTTTTTGGAAGAAAAGGTTATATTCTTGAATTTTTCATCACACATCATCCCAAATGTCACTAAACAGCTGGAAACGGGGAGATAAGCCTTTTTTGGAAGAAATGGTTAAATTCTTGAATTTTTCATCACACATCATCCCAAATGTCACTAAACAGCTGGCAACGGGGAGATAAGCCTTTTTTGGAAGCATTGATTAAGATTTCTGACTTTTTCATCACATGTCAGCCCAAGTGTCAGAAAAGCGCTGGAAACAGGGAGATAAGCCTTTTTTGGAAGAAATGGTTAAATTCTTGAATTTTTCATCACACATCATCCCAAATGTCACTAAACAGCTGGAAACGGGGAGATAAGCCTTTTTTGGAAGCAATGGTTAACATTTTGACTTTTTCATCACATATCAGCTCCAGTGTCAGAAAAGCGCTGGAAACAGGGAGATCTGCCTTTTTTTGGAAGAAAAGGTTAAATTCTTGAATTTTTCATCTCACATCATCCCAAATGTCACTAAACAGCTGGAAACGGGGAGATAAGCCTTTTTTGGAAGCATTGAGTAAGATTTCTGACTTTTTCATCACGTCAGCCCAAGTGTCAGAAAAGCGCTGGAAACAGGGAGATAAGCCTTTTTTGGAAGAAATGGTTAAATTCTTGAATTTTTCATCACACATCATCCCAAATGTCACTTAACAGCTGGAAACGGGGAGATAAGCCTTTTTTGGAAGCATTGATTAAGATTTCTGACTTTTTCATCACATGTCAGCCCAAGTGTCAGAAAAGCGCTGGAAACAGGGAGATCTGCCTTTTTTTGGAAGAAAAGGTTATATTCTTGAATTTTTCATCACACATCATCCCAAATGTCACTAAACAGCTGGAAACGGGGAGATAAGCCTTTTTTGGAAGCATTGATTAAGATTTCTGACTTTTTCATCACATGTCAGCCCAAGTGTCAGAAAAACGCTGGAAACAGGGAGATAAGCCTTTTTTGGAAGAAATGGTTAAATTCTTGAATTTTTCATCACACATCATCCCAAATGTCACTAAACAGCTGGAAACTGGGAGATAAGCCTTTTTTGGAAGCATTGATTAAGATTTCTGACTTTTTCATCACATGTCAGCCCAAGTGTCAGAAAAGCGCTGGAAACAGGGAGATCTGCCTTTTTTTGGAAGAAAAGGTTATATTCTTGAATTTTTAATCACACATCATCCCAAATGTCACTAAACAGCTGGAATCGGGGAGATAAGCCTTTTTTGGAAGCAATGGTTAACATTTTGACTTTTTCATCACATATCAGCTCCAGTGTCAGAAAAGCGCTGGAAACAGGGAGATCTGCCTTTTTTTGGAAGAAAAGGTTAAATTCTTGAATTTTTCATCACACATCATCCCAAATGTCACTAAACAGCTGGAAACGGGGAGACAAGCCTTTTTTGGAAGCATTGATTAAGATTTCTGACTTTTTCATCACATGTCAGCCCAAGTGTCAGAAAAGCGCTGGAAACAAGGAGATAAGCCTTTTTTGGAAGAAATGGTTAAATTCTTGAATTTTTCATCACACATCATCCCAAATGTCACTAAACAGCTGGAAACGGGGAGATAAGCCTTTTTTGGAAGCATTGATTAAGATTTCTGACTTTTTCATCACATGTCAGCCCAAGTGTCAGAAAAACGCTGGAAACAGGGAGATAAGCCTTTTTTGGAAGAAATGGTTAAATTCTTGAATTTTTCATCACACATCATCCCAAATGTCACTCAACAGCTGGAAACGGGGAGATAAGCCTTTTTTGGAAGCAATGGTTAACATTTTGACTTTTTCATCACATATCAGCTCCAGTGTCAGAAAAGCGCTGGAAACAGGGAGATCTGCCTTTTTTTGGAAGAAAAGGTTAAATTCTTGAATTTTTCATCTCACATCATCCCAAATGTCACTAAACAGCTGGAAACGGGGAGATAAGCCTTTTTTGGAAGCATTGAGTAAGATTTCTGACTTTTTCATCACGTCAGCCCAAGTGTCAGAAAAGCGCTGGAAACAGGGAGATAAGCCTTTTTTGGAAGAAATGGTTAAATTCTTGAATTTTTCATCACACATCATCCCAAATGTCACTTAACAGCTGGAAACGGGGAGATAAGCCTTTTTTGGAAGCATTGATTAAGATTTCTGACTTTTTCATCACATGTCAGCCCAAGTGTCAGAAAAGCGCTGGAAACAGGGAGATCTGCCTTTTTTTGGAAGAAAAGGTTATATTCTTGAATTTTTCATCACACATCATCCCAAATGTCACTAAACAGCTGGAAACGGGGAGATAAGCCTTTTTTGGAAGCATTGATTAAGATTTCTGACTTTTTCATCACATGTCAGCCCAAGTGTCAGAAAAACGCTGGAAACAGGGAGATAAGCCTTTTTTGGAAGAAATGGTTAAATTCTTGAATTTTTCATCACACATCATCCCAAATGTCACTAAACAGCTGGAAACGGGGAGATAAGCCTTTTTTGGAAGCATTGATTAAGATTTCTGACTTTTTCATCACATGTCAGCCCAAGTGTCAGAAAAGCGCTGGAAACAGGGAGATCTGCCTTTTTTTGGAAGAAAAGGTTATATTCTTGAATTTTTAATCACACATCATCCCAAATGTCACTAAACAGCTGGAATCGGGGAGATAAGCCTTTTTTGGAAGCAATGGTTAACATTTTGACTTTTTTATCACATATCAGCTCCAGTGTCAGAAAAGCGCTGGAAACAGGGAGATCTGCCTTTTTTTGGAAGAAAAGGTTAAATTCTTGAATTTTTCATCACACATCATCCCAAATGTCACTAAACAGCTGGAAACGGGGAGATAAGCCTTTTTTGGAAGCATTGAGTAAGATTTCTGACTTTTTCATCACATGTCAGCCCAAGTGTCAGAAAAGCGCTGGAAACAGGGAGATAAGCCTTTTTTGGAAGAAATAGTTAAATTCTTGAATTTTTCATCACACATCATCCCAAATGTCACTAAACAGCTGGAAACGGGGAGATAAGCCTTTTTTGGAAGCATTGATTAAGATTTCTGACTTTTTCATCACATGTCAGCCCAAGTGTCAGAAAAGCGCTGGAAACAGGGAGATCTGCCTTTTTTTGGAAGAAATGGTTAAATTCTTGAATTTTTTATCACACATCATCCCAAATGTCATTAAACAGCTGGAAACGGGGAGATAAGCCTTTTTTGGAAGCAATGGTTAACATTTTGACTTTTTCATCACATATCAGCTCCAGTGTCAGAAAAGCGCTGGAAACAGGGAGATCTGCCTTTTTTTGGAAGAAAAGGTTAAATTCTTGAATTTTTCATCACACATCATCCCAAATGTCACTAAACAGCTGGAAACGGGGAGATAAGCCTTTTTTGGAAGCATTGATTAAGATTTCTGACTTTTTCATCACATGTCAGCCCAAGTGTCAGAAAAGCGCTGGAAACAGGGAGATCTGCCTTTTTTTGGAAGAAATGGTTAAATTCTTGAATTTTTTATCACACATCATCCCAAATGTCATTAAACAGCTGGAAACGGGGAGATAAGCCTTTTTTGGAAGCAATGGTTAACATTTTGACTTTTTCATCACATATCAGCTCCAGTGTCAGAAAAGCGCTGGAAACAGGGAGATCTGCCTTTTTTTGGAAGAAAAGGTTAAATTCTTGAATTTTTCATCACACATCATCCCAAATGTCACTAAACAGCTGGAAACGGCGAGATACGCCTTTTTTGGAAGCATTGATTAAGATTTCTGACTTTTTCATCACATGTCAGCCCAAGTGTCAGAAAAGCGCTGGAAACAGGGAGATAAGCCTTTTTTGGAAGAAATGGTTAAATTCTTGAATTTTTCATCACACATCATACCAAATGTCACTAAACAGCTGGAAACGGGGAGATAAGCCTTTTTTGGAAGCAATGGTTAACATTTTGACTTTTTCATCACATATCAGCTCCAGTGTCAGAAAAACGCTGGAAACAGGGAGATAAGCCTTTTTTGGAAGAAATGGTTAAATTCTTGAATTTTTCATCACACATCATCCCAAATGTCACTAAACAACTGGAAACGGGGAGATAAGCCTTTTTTGGAAGCATTGATTAAGATTTCTGACTTTTTCATCACATGTCAGCCCAAGTGTCAGAAAAGCGCTGGAAACAGGGAGATCTGCCTTTTTTTGGAAGAAAAGGTTATATTCTTGAATTTTTAATCACACATCATCCCAAATGTCACTAAACAGCTGGAATCGGGGAGATAAGCCTTTTTTGGAAGCAATGGTTAACATTTTGACTTTTTCATCACATGTCAGCCCAAGTGTCAGAAAAGCGCTGGAAACAGGGAGATCTGCCTTTTTTTGGAAGAAAAGGTTAAATTCTTGAATTTTTCATCACACATCATCCCAAATGTCACTAAACAGCTGGAAACGGGGAGATAAGCCTTTTTTGGAAGCATTGAGTAAGATTTCTGACTTTTTCATCACATGTCAGCCCAAGTGTCAGAAAAGCGCTGGAAACAGGGAGATAAGCCTTTTTTGGAAGAAATAGTTAAATTCTTGAATTTTTCATCACACATCATCCCAAATGTCACTAAACAGCTGGAAACGGGGAGATAAGCCTTTTTTGGAAGCATTGATTAAGATTTCTGACTTTTTCATCACATGTCAGCCCAAGTGTCAGAAAAGCGCTGGAAACAGGGAGATCTGCCTTTTTTTGGAAGAAATGGTTAAATTCTTGAATTTTTTATCACACATCATCCCAAATGTCATTAAACAGCTGGAAACGGGGAGATAAGCCTTTTTTGGAAGCAATGGTTAACATTTTGACTTTTTCATCACATATCAGCTCCAGTGTCAGAAAAGCGCTGGAAACAGGGAGATCTGCCTTTTTTTGGAAGAAAAGGTTAAATTCTTGAATTTTTCATCACACATCATCCCAAATGTCACTAAACAGCTGGAAACGGGGAGATAAGCCTTTTTTGGAAGCATTGATTAAGATTTCTGACTTTTTCATCACATGTCAGCCCAAGTGTCAGAAAAGCGCTGGAAACAGGGAGATCTGCCTTTTTTTGGAAGAAATGGTTAAATTCTTGAATTTTTTATCACACATCATCCCAAATGTCATTAAACAGCTGGAAACGGGGAGATAAGCCTTTTTTGGAAGCAATGGTTAACATTTTGACTTTTTCATCACATATCAGCTCCAGTGTCAGAAAAGCGCTGGAAACAGGGAGATCTGCCTTTTTTTGGAAGAAAAGGTTAAATTCTTGAATTTTTCATCACACATCATCCCAAATGTCACTAAACAGCTGGAAACGGCGAGATACGCCTTTTTTGGAAGCATTGATTAAGATTTCTGACTTTTTCATCACATGTCAGCCCAAGTGTCAGAAAAGCGCTGGAAACAGGGAGATAAGCCTTTTTTGGAAGAAATGGTTAAATTCTTGAATTTTTCATCACACATCATACCAAATGTCACTAAACAGCTGGAAACGGGGAGATAAGCCTTTTTTGGAAGCAATGGTTAACATTTTGACTTTTTCATCACATATCAGCTCCAGTGTCAGAAAAACGCTGGAAACAGGGAGATAAGCCTTTTTTGGAAGAAATGGTTAAATTCTTGAATTTTTCATCACACATCATCCCAAATGTCACTAAACAACTGGAAACGGGGAGATAAGCCTTTTTTGGAAGCATTGATTAAGATTTCTGACTTTTTCATCACATGTCAGCCCAAGTGTCAGAAAAGCGCTGGAAACAGGGAGATCTGCCTTTTTTTGGAAGAAAAGGTTATATTCTTGAATTTTTAATCACACATCATCCCAAATGTCACTAAACAGCTGGAATCGGGGAGATAAGCCTTTTTTGGAAGCAATGGTTAACATTTTGACTTTTTCATCACATGTCAGCCCAAGTGTCAGAAAAGCGCTGGAAACAGGGAGATCTGCCTTTTTTTGGAAGAAAAGGTTATATTCTTGAATTTTTCATCACACATCATCCCAAATGTCACTAAACAGCTGGAAACGGGGAGATAAGCCTTTTTTGGAAGCAATGGTTAACATTTTGACCTTTTCATCACATATCAGCTCCAGTGTCAGAAAAGCGCTGGAAACAGGGAGATCTGCCTTTTTTTGGAAGAAAAGGTTAAATTCTTGAATTTTTCATCACACATCATCCCAAATATCACTAAACAGCTGGAAACGGGGAGATAAGCCTTTTTTGGAAGCATTGATTAAGATTTCTGACTTTTTCATCACATGTCAGCCCAAGTGTCAGAAAAGCGCTGGAAACAAGGAGATAAGCCTTTTTTGGAAGAAATGGTTAAATTCTTGAATTTTTCATCACACATCATCCCAAATGTCACTAAACAGCTGGAAACGGGGAGATAAGCCTTTTTTGGAAGCATTGATTAAGATTTCTGACTTTTTCATCACATGTCAGCCCAAGTGTCAGAAAAGCGCTGGAAACAAGGAGATAAGCCTTTTTTGGAAGAAATGGTTAAATTCTTGAATTTTTCATCACACATCATCCCAAATGTCACTAAACAGCTGGAAACGGGGAGATAAGCCTTTTTTGGAAGCATTGATTAAGATTTCTGACTTTTTCATCACATGTCAGCCCAAGTGTCAGAAAAACGCTGGAAACAGGGAGATAAGCCTTTTTTGGAAGAAATGGTTAAATTCTTGAATTTTTCATCACACATCATCCCAAATGTCACTAAACAGCTGGAAACGGGGAGATAAGCCTTTTTTGGAAGCATTGATTAAGATTTCTGACTTTTTCATCACATGTCAGCCCAAGTGTCAGAAAAACGCTGGAAACAGGGAGATAAGCCTTTTTTGGAAGAAATGGTTAAATTCTTGAATTTTTCATCACACATCATCCCAAATGTCACTAAACAGCTGGAAACGGGGAGATAAGCCTTTTTTGGAAGCATTGATTAAGATTTCTGACTTTTTCATCACATGTCAGCCCAAGTGTCAGAAAAGCGCTGGAAACAGGGAGAACTGCCTTTTTTTGGAAGAAAAGGTTATATTCTTGAATTTTTAATCACACATCATCCCAAATGTCACTAAACAGCTGGAATCGGGGAGATAAGCCTTTTTTGGAAGCAATGGTTAACATTTTGACTTTTTCATCACATGTCAGCCTAAGTGTCAGAAAAGCGCTGGAAACAGGGAGATAAGCCTTTTTTGGAAGAAATGGTTAAATTCTTGAATTTTTCATCACACATCATCCCAATTGACACTAAACAGCTGGAAACGGGGAGATAAGCCTTTTTTGGAAGCATTGATTAAGATTTCTGACTTTTTCATCACATGTCAGCCCAAGTGTCAGAAAATAGCTGGAAACAGGGAGATCTGCCTTTTTTTGGAAGAAATGGTTAAATTCTTGAATTTTTTATCACACATCATCCCAAATGTCATTAAACAGCTGGAAACGGGGAGATAAGCCTTTTTTGGAAGCAATGGTTAACATTTTGACTTTTTCATCACATATCAGCTCCAGTGTCAGAAAAGCGCTGGAAACAGGGAGATCTGCCTTTTTTTGGAAGAAAAGGTTAAATTCTTGAATTTTTCATCACACATCATCCCAAATGTCACTAAACAGCTGGAAACGGGGAGATAAGCCTTTTTTGGAAGCATTGATTAAGATTTCTTACTTTTTCATCACATGTCAGCCCAAGTGTCAGAAAAGCGCTGGAAACAAGGAGATAAGCCTTTTTTGGAAGAAATGGTTAAATTCTTGAATTTTTCATCACACATCATCCCAAATGTCACTAAACAGCTGGAAACGGGGAGATAAGCCTTTTTTGGAAGCATTGATTAAGATTTCTGACTTTTTGATCACATGTCAGCCCAAGTGTCAGAAAAACGCTGGAAACAGGGAGATAAGCCTTTTTTGGAAGAAATGGTTAAATTCTTGAATTTTTCATCACACATCATCCCAAATGTCACTAAACAGCTGGAAACGGGGAGATAAGCCTTTTTTGGAAGCATTGATTAAGATTTCTGACTTTTTCATCACATGTCAGCCCAAGTGTCAGAAAAGCGCTGGAAACAGGGAGATCTGCCTTTTTTTGGAAGAAAAGGTTATATTCTTGAATTTTTCATCACACATCATCCCAAATGTCACTAAACAGCTGGAATCGGGGAGATAAGCCTTTTTTGGAAGCAATGGTTAACATTTTGACTTTTTCATCACATGTCAGCCTAAGTGTCAGAAAAGCGCTGGAAACAGGGAGATAAGCCTTTTTTGGAAGAAATGGTTAAATTCTTGAATTTTTTATCACACATCATCCCAAATGTCACTAAACAGCTGGAAACGGGGAGATAAGCCTTTTTTGGAAGCAATGGTTAACATTTTGACTTTTTCATCACATATCAGCTCCAGTGTCAGAAAAGCGCTGGAAACAGGGAGATCTGCCTTTTTTTGGAAGAAAAGGTTAAATTCTTGAATTTTTCATCTCACATCATCCCAAATGTCACTAAACAGCTGGAAACGGGGAGATAAGCCTTTTTTGGAAGCATTGAGTAAGATTTCTGACTTTTCCATCACGTCAGCCCAAGTGTCAGAAAAGCGCTGGAAACAGGGAGATAAGCCTTTTTTTGAAGAAATGGTTAAATTCTTGAATTTTTCATCACACATCATCCCAAATGTCACTTAACAGCTGGAAACGGGGAGATAAGCCTTTTTTGGAAGCATTGATTAAGATTTCTGACTTTTTCATCACATGTCAGCCCAAGTGTCAGAAAAGCGCTGGAAACAGGGAGATCTGCCTTTTTTTGGAAGAAAAGGTTATATTCTTGAATTTTTCATCACACATCATCCCAAATGTCACTAAACAGCTGGAAACGGGGAGATAAGCCTTTTTTGGAAGCATTGATTAAGATTTCTGACTTTTTCATCACATGTCAGCCCAAGTGTCAGAAAAACGCTGGAAACAGGGAGATAAGCCTTTTTTGGAAGAAATGGTTAAATTCTTGAATTTTTCATCACACATCATCCCAAATGTCACTAAACAGCTGGAAACGGGGAGATAAGCCTTTTTTGGAAGCATTGATTAAGATTTCTGACTTTTTCATCACATGTCAGCCCAAGTGTCAGAAAAGCGCTGGAAACAGGGAGATAAGCCTTTTTTGGAAGAAATGGTTAAATTCTTGAATTTTTCATCACACATCATCCCAAATGTCACTAAACAGCTGGAAACGGGGAGATAAGCCTTTTTTGGAAGCAATGGTTAAAATTTTGACTTTTTCATCACATATCAGCTCCAGTGTCAGAAAAGCGCTGGAAACAGGGAGATCTGCCTTTTTTTGGAAGAAAAGGTTAAATTCTTGAATTTTTCATCTCACATCATCCCAAATGTCACTAAACAGCTGGAAACGGGGAGATAAGCCTTTTTTGGAAGCATTGAGTAAGATTTCTGACTTTTTCATCACGTCAGCCCAAGTGTCAGAAAAGCGCTGGAAACAGGGAGATCTGCCTTTTTTTGGAAGAAATGGTTAAATTCTTGAATTTTTTATCACACATCATCCCAAATGTCATTAAACAGCTGGAAACGGGGAGATAAGCCTTTTTTGGAAGCAATGGTTAACATTTTGACTTTTTCATCACATATCAGCTCCAGTGTCAGAAAAGCGCTGGAAACAGGGAGATCTGCCTTTTTTTGGAAGAAAAGGTTAAATTCTTGAATTTTTCATCACACATCATCCCAAATGTCACTAAACAGCTGGAAACGGCGAGATACGCCTTTTTTGGAAGCATTGATTAAGATTTCTGACTTTTTCATCACATGTCAGCCCAAGTGTCAGAAAAGCGCTGGAAACAGGGAGATAAGCCTTTTTTGGAAGAAATGGTTAAATTCTTGAATTTTTCATCACACATCATCCCAAATGTCACTAAACAGCTGGAAACGGGGAGATAAGCCTTTTTTGGAAGCAATGGTTAACATTTTGACTTTTTCATCACATATCAGCTCCAGTGTCAGAAAAACGCTGGAAACAGGGAGATAAGCCTTTTTTGGAAGAAATGGTTAAATTCTTGAATTTTTCATCACACATCATCCCAAATGTCACTAAACAGCTGGAAACGGGGAGATAAGCCTTTTTTGGAAGCATTGATTAAGATTTCTGACTTTTTCATCACATGTCAGCCCAAGTGTCAGAAAAGCGCTGGAAACAGGGAGATCTGCCTTTTTTTGGAAGAAAAGGTTATATTCTTGAATTTTTAATCACACATCATCCCAAATGTCACTAAACAGCTGGAATCGGGGAGATAAGCCTTTTTTGGAAGCAATGGTTAACATTTTGACTTTTTCATCACATGTCAGCCCAAGTGTCAGAAAAGCGCTGGAAACAGGGAGATCTGCCTTTTTTTGGAAGAAAAGGTTATATTCTTGAATTTTTCATCACACATCATCCCAAATGTCACTAAACAGCTGGAAACGGGGAGATAAGCCTTTTTTGGAAGCAATGGTTAACATTTTGACTTTTTCATCACATATCAGCTCCAGTGTCAGAAAAGCGCTGGAAACAGGGAGATCTGCCTTTTTTCGGAAGAAAAGGTTAAATTCTTGAATTTTTCATCACACATCATCCCAAATATCACTAAACAGCTGGAAACGGGGAGATAAGCCTTTTTTGGAAGCATTGATTAAGATTTCTGACTTTTTCATCACATGTCAGCCCAAGTGTCAGAAAAGCGCTGGAAACAAGGAGATAAGCCTTTTTTGGAAGAAATGGTTAAATTCTTGAATTTTTCATCACACATCATCCCAAATGTCACTAAACAGCTGGAAACGGGGAATTAAGCCTTTTTTGGAAGCATTGATTAAGATTTCTGACTTTTTCATCACATGTCAGCCCAAGTGTCAGAAAAACGCTGGAAACAGGGAGATAAGCCTTTTTTGGAAGAAATGGTTAAATTCTTGAATTTTTCATCACACATCATCCCAAATGTCACTAAACAGCTGGAAACGGGGAGATAAGCCTTTTTTGGAAGCATTGATTAAGATTTCTGACTTTTTCATCACATGTCAGCCCAAGTGTCAGAAAAGCGCTGGAAACAGGGAGAACTGCCTTTTTTTGGAAGAAAAGGTTATATTCTTGAATTTTTAATCACACATCATCCCAAATGTCACTAAACAGCTGGAATCGGGGAGATAAGCCTTTTTTGGAAGCAATGGTTAACATTTTGACTTTTTCATCACATGTCAGCCTAAGTGTCAGAAAAGCGCTGGAAACAGGGAGATAAGCCTTTTTTGGAAGAAATGGTTAAATTCTTGAATTTTTCATCACACATCATCCCAATTGACACTAAACAGCTGGAAACGGGGAGATAAGCCTTTTTGGAAGCATTGATTAAGATTTCTGACTTTTTCATCACATGTCAGCCCAAGTGTCAGAAAATCGCTGGAAACAGGGAGATCTGCCTTTTTTTGGAAGAAATGGTTAAATTCTTGAATTTTTTATCACACATCATCCCAAATGTCATTAAACAGCTGGAAACGGGGAGATAAGCCTTTTTTGGAAGCAATGGTTAACATTTTGACTTTTTCATCACATATCAGCTCCAGTGTCAGAAAAGCGCTGGAAACAGGGAGATCTGCCTTTTTTTGGAAGAAAAGGTTAAATTCTTGAATTTTTCATCACACATCATCCCAAATGTCACTAAACAGCTGGAAACGGGGAGATAAGCCTTTTTTGGAAGCATTGATTAAGATTTCTGACTTTTTCATCACATGTCAGCCCAAGTGTCAGAAAAGCGCTGGAAACAAGGAGATAAGCCTTTTTTGGAAGAAATGGTTAAATTCTTGAATTTTTCATCACACATCATCCCAAATGTCACTAAACAGCTGGAAACGGGGAGATAAGCCTTTTTTGGAAGCATTGATTAAGATTTCTGACTTTTTCATCACATGTCAGCCCAAGTGTCAGAAAAGCGCTGGAAACAGGGAGATAAGCCTTTTTTGGAAGAAATGGTTAAATTCTTGAATTTTTCATCACACATCATCCCAAATGTCACTAAACAGCTGGAAACGGGGAGATAAGCCTTTTTTGGAAGCAATGGTTAAAATTTTGACTTTTTCATCACATATCAGCTCCAGTGTCAG
Organism: Limanda limanda; assembly: GCF_963576545.1. Taxonomy (NCBI): domain Eukaryota; kingdom Metazoa; phylum Chordata; class Actinopteri; order Pleuronectiformes; family Pleuronectidae; genus Limanda; species Limanda limanda. The sequence continues at coordinate 71,270 of NW_026870537.1, forward strand.
AAAAGCGCTGGAAACAGGGAGATCTGCCTTTTTTTGGAAGAAAAGGTTAAATTCTTGAATTTTTCATCTCACATCATCCCAAATGTCACTAAACAGCTGGAAACGGGGAGATAAGCCTTTTTTGGAAGCATTGAGTAAGATTTCTGACTTTTTCATCACGTCAGCCCAAGTGTCAGAAAAGCGCTGGAAACAGGGAGATCTGCCTTTTTTTGGAAGAAAAGGTTATATTCTTGAATTTTTCATCACACATCATCCCAAATGTCACTAAACAGCTGGAAACGGGGAGATAAGCCTTTTTTGGAAGCATTGATTAAGATTTCTGACTTTTTCATCACATGTCAGCCCAAGTGTCAGAAAAACGCTGGAAACAGGGAGATAAGCCTTTTTTGGAAGAAATGGTTAAATTCTTGAATTTTTCATCACACATCATCCCAAATGTCACTAAACAGCTGGAAACGGGGAGATAAGCCTTTTTTGGAAGCAATGGTTAAAATTTTGACTTTTTCATCACATATCAGCTCCAGTGTCAGAAAAGCGCTGGAAACAGGGAGATCTGCCTTTTTTTGGAAGAAAAGGTTAAATTCTTGAATTTTTCATCTCACATCATCCCAAATGTCACTAAACAGCTGGAAACGGGGAGATAAGCCTTTTTTGGAAGCATTGAGTAAGATTTCTGACTTTTTCATCACGTCAGCCCAAGTGTCAGAAAAGCGCTGGAAACAGGGAGATAAGCCTTTTTTGGAAGAAATGGTTAAATTCTTGAATTTTTCATCACACATCATCCCAAATGTCACTAAACAGCTGGAAACGGGGAGATAAGCCTTTTTTGGAAGCATTGATTAAGATTTCTGACTTTTTCATCACATGTCAGCCCAAGTGTCAGAAAAGCGCTGGAAACAGGGAGATCTGCCTTTTTTTGGAAGAAATGGTTAAATTCTTGAATTTTTTATCACACATCATCCCAAATGTCATTAAACAGCTGGAAACGGGGAGATAAGCCTTTTTTGGAAGCAATGGTTAACATTTTGACTTTTTCATCACATATCAGCTCCAGTGTCAGAAAAGCGCTGGAAACAGGGAGATCTGCCTTTTTTTGGAAGAAATGGTTAAATTCTTGAATTTTTCATCACACATCATCCCAAATGTCACTAAACAGCTGGAAACGGGGAGATAAGCCTTTTTTGGAAGCATTGATTAAGATTTCTGACTTTTTCATCACATGTCAGCCCAAGTGTCAGAAAAGCGCTGGAAACAGGGAGATCTGCCTTTTTTTGGAAGAAAAGGTTATATTCTTGAATTTTTCATCACACATCATCCCAAATGTCACTAAACAGCTGGAATCGGGGAGATAAGCCTTTTTTGGAAGCAATGGTTAACATTTTGACTTTTTCATCACATGTCAGTCTAAGTGTCAGAAAAGCGCTGGAAACAGGGAGATAAGCCTTTTTTGGAAGAAATGGTTAAATTCTTGAATTTTTCATCACACATCATCCCAAATGTCACTAAACAGCTGGAAACGGGGAGATAAGCCTTTTTTGGAAGCATTGATTAAGATTTCTGACTTTTTCATCACATGTCAGCCCAAGTGTCAGAAAAGCGCTGGAAACAGGGAGATAAGCCTTTTTTGGAAGAAATGGTTAAATTCTTGAATTTTTCATCACACATCATCCCAAATGTCACTAAACAGCTGGAAACGGGGAGATAAGCCTTTTTTGGAAGCATTGATTAAGATTTCTGACTTTTTCATCACATGTCAGCCCAAGTGTCAGAAAAACGCTGGAAACAGGGAGATAAGCCTTTTTTGGAAGAAATGGTTAAATTCTTGAATTTTTCATCACACATCATCCCAAATGTCACTAAACAGCTGGAAACGGGGAGATAAGCCTTTTTTGGAAGCATTGATTAAGATTTCTGACTTTTTCATCACATGTCAGCCAAGTGTCAGAAAAGCGCTGGAAACAGGGAGATCTGCCTTTTTTTGGAAGAAAAGGTTATATTCTTGAATTTTTCATCACACATCATCCCAAATGTCACTAAAAAGCTGGAATCGGGGAGATAAGCCTTTTTTGGAAGCAATGGTTAACATTTTGACTTTTTCATCACATGTTAGCCTAAGTGTCAGAAAAGCGCTGGAAACAGGGAGATAAGCCTTTTTTGGAAGAAATGGTTAAATTCTTGAATTTTTCATCACACATCATCCCAAATGTCACTAAACAGCTGGAAACGGGGAGATAAGCCTTTTTTGGAAGCATTGATTAAGATTTCTGACTTTTTCATCACATGTCAGCCAAGTGTCAGAAAAGCGCTGGAAACAGGGAGATAAGCCTTTTTTGGAAGAAATGGTTAAATTCTTGAATTTTTCATCACACATCATCCCAAATGTCACTAAACAGCTGGAAACGGGGAGATTATTCTTTTTTGGAAGCAATGGTTAACATTTTGACATTTTCATCACTTATCAGCTCCAGTGTCAGAAAAGCGCTGGAAACAGGGAGATAAGCCTTTTTTGGAAGAAATGGTTAAATTCTTGAATTTTTCATCACACATCATCCCAAATGTCACTAAACAGCTGGAAACGGGGAGATAAGCCTTTTTTGGAAGCATTGATTAAGATTTCTGACTTTTTCATCACATGTCAGCCCAAGTGTCAGAAAAGCGCTGGAAACAGGGAGATCTGCCTTTTTTTGGAAGAAATGGTTAAATTCTTGAATTTTTTATCACACATCATCCCAAATGTCATTAAACAGCTGGAAACGGGGAGATAAGCCTTTTTTGGAAGCAATGGTTAACATTTTGACTTTTTCATCACATATCAGCTCCAGTGTCAGAAAAGCGCTGGAAACAGGGAGATCTGCCTTTTTTTGGAAGAAAAGGTTAAATTCTTGAATTTTTCATCACACATCATCCCAAATGTCACTAAACAGCTGGAAACGGGGAGATAAGCCTTTTTTGGAAGCATTGATTAAGATTTCTGACTTTTTCATCACATGTCAGCCCAAGTGTCAGAAAAGCGCTGGAAACAGGGAGATCTGCCTTTTTTTGGAAGAAAAGGTTATATTCTTGAATTTTTCATCACACATCATCCCAAATGTCACTAAACAGCTGGAAACGGGGAGATAAGCCTTTTTTGGAAGCAATGGTTAACATTTTGACTTTTTCATCACATATCAGCTCCAGTGTCAGAAAAGCGCTGGAAACAGGGAGATCTGCCTGTTTTTGGAAGAAAAGGTTATATTCTTGAATTTTTCATCTCACATCATCCCAAATGTCACTAAACAGCTGGAAACGGGGAGATAAGCCTTTTTTGGAAGCAATGGTTAACATTTTGACTTTTTCATGACATATCAGCTCCAGTGTCAGAAAAGCGCTGGAAACAGGGAGATCTGCCTTTTTTTGGAAGAAAAGGTTAAATTCTTGAATTTTTCATCACACATCATCCCAAATGTCACTAAACAGCTGGAAACGGGGAGATAAGCCTTTTTTGGAAGCATTGATTAAGATTTCTGACTTTTTCATCACATGTCAGCCCAAGTGTCAGAAAAGCGCTGGAAACAGGGAGATCTGCCTTTTTTTGGAAGAAAAGGTTATATTCTTGAATTTTTAATCACACATCATCCCAAATGTCACTAAACAGCTGGAATCGGGGAGATAAGCCTTTTTTGGAAGCAATGGTTAACATTTTGACTTTTTCATCACATGTCAGCCTAAGTGTCAGAAAAGCGCTGGAAACAGGGAGATAAGCCTTTTTTGGAAGAAATGGTTAAATTCTTGAATTTTTCATCACACATCATCCCAAATGTCACTAAACAGCTGGAAACGGGGAGATAAGCCTTTTTTGGAAGCATTGATTAAGATTTCTGACTTTTTCATCACATGTCAGCCCAAGTGTCAGAAAAGCGCTGGAAACAGGGAGATCTGCCTTTTTTTGGAAGAAATGGTTAAATTCTTGAATTTTTTATCACACATCATCCCAAATGTCACTAAACAGCTGGAAACGGGGAGATAAGCCTTTTTTGGAAGCAATGGTTAAAATTTTGACTTTTTCATCACATATCAGCTCCAGTGTCAGAAAAGCGCTGGAAACAGGGAGATCTGCCTTTTTTTGGAAGAAAAGGTTAAATTCTTGAATTTTTCATCTCACATCATCCCAAATGTCACTAAACAGCTGGAAACGGGGAGATAAGCCTTTTTTGGAAGCATTGAGTAAGATTTCTGACTTTTTCATCACGTCAGCCCAAGTGTCAGAAAAGCGCTGGAAACAGGGAGATAAGCCTTTTTTGGAAGAAATGGTTAAATTCTTGAATTTTTCATCACACATCATCCCAAATGTCACTAAACAGCTGGAAACGGGGAGATAAGCCTTTTTTGGAAGCATTGATTAAGATTTCTGACTTTTTCATCACATGTCAGCCCAAGTGTCAGAAAAGCGCTGGAAACAGGGAGATAAGCCTTTTTTGGAAGAAATGGTTAAATTCTTGAATTTTTCATCACACATCATCCCAAATGTCACTAAACAGCTGGAAACGGGGAGATTATTCTTTTTTGGAAGCAATGGTTAACATTTTGACATTTTCATCACTTATCAGCTCCAGTGTCAGAAAAGCGCTGGAAACAGGGAGATAAGCCTTTTTTGGAAGAAATGGTTAAATTCTTGAATTTTTCATCACACATCATCCCAAATGTCACTAAACAGCTGGAAACGGGGAGATAAGCCTTTTTTGGAAGCATTGATTAAGATTTCTGACTTTTTCATCACATGTCAGCCCAAGTGTCAGAAAAGCGCTGGAAACAGGGAGATCTGCCTTTTTTTGGAAGAAAAGGTTATATTCTTGAATTTTTCATCACACATCATCCCAAATGTCACTAAACAGCTGGAAACGGGGAGATAAGCCTTTTTTGGAAGCATTGATTAAGATTTCTGACTTTTTCATCACATGTCAGCCCAAGTGTCAGAAAAACGCTGGAAACAGGGAGATAAGCCTTTTTTGGAAGAAATGGTTAAATTCTTGAATTTTTCATCACACATCATCCCAAATGTCACTAAACAGCTGGAAACGGGGAGATAAGCCTTTTTTGGAAGCAATGGTTAAAATTTTGACTTTTTCATCACATATCAGCTCCAGTGTCAGAAAAGCGCTGGAAACAGGGAGATCTGCCTTTTTTTGGAAGAAAAGGTTAAATTCTTGAATTTTTCATCTCACATCATCCCAAATGTCACTAAACAGCTGGAAACGGGGAGATAAGCCTTTTTTGGAAGCATTGAGTAAGATTTCTGACTTTTTCATCACGTCAGCCCAAGTGTCAGAAAAGCGCTGGAAACAGGGAGATAAGCCTTTTTTGGAAGAAATGGTTAAATTCTTGAATTTTTCATCACACATCATCCCAAATGTCACTAAACAGCTGGAAACGGGGAGATAAGCCTTTTTTGGAAGCATTGATTAAGATTTCTGACTTTTTCATCACATGTCAGCCCAAGTGTCAGAAAAGCGCTGGAAACAGGGAGATCTGCCTTTTTTTGGAAGAAATGGTTAAATTCTTGAATTTTTTATCACACATCATCCCAAATGTCATTAAACAGCTGGAAACGGGGAGATAAGCCTTTTTTGGAAGCAATGGTTAACATTTTGACTTTTTCATCACATATCAGCTCCAGTGTCAGAAAAGCGCTGGAAACAGGGAGATCTGCCTTTTTTTGGAAGAAATGGTTAAATTCTTGAATTTTTCATCACACATCATCCCAAATGTCACTAAACAGCTGGAAACGGGGAGATAAGCCTTTTTTGGAAGCATTGATTAAGATTTCTGACTTTTTCATCACATGTCAGCCCAAGTGTCAGAAAAGCGCTGGAAACAGGGAGATCTGCCTTTTTTTGGAAGAAAAGGTTATATTCTTGAATTTTTCATCACACATCATCCCAAATGTCACTAAACAGCTGGAATCGGGGAGATAAGCCTTTTTTGGAAGCAATGGTTAACATTTTGACTTTTTCATCACATGTCAGTCTAAGTGTCAGAAAAGCGCTGGAAACAGGGAGATAAGCCTTTTTTGGAAGAAATGGTTAAATTCTTGAATTTTTCATCACACATCATCCCAAATGTCACTAAACAGCTGGAAACGGGGAGATAAGCCTTTTTTGGAAGCATTGATTAAGATTTCTGACTTTTTCATCACATGTCAGCCCAAGTGTCAGAAAAGCGCTGGAAACAGGGAGATAAGCCTTTTTTGGAAGAAATGGTTAAATTCTTGAATTTTTCATCACACATCATCCCAAATGTCACTAAACAGCTGGAAACGGGGAGATAAGCCTTTTTTGGAAGCATTGATTAAGATTTCTGACTTTTTCATCACATGTCAGCCCAAGTGTCAGAAAAACGCTGGAAACAGGGAGATAAGCCTTTTTTGGAAGAAATGGTTAAATTCTTGAATTTTTCATCACACATCATCCCAAATGTCACTAAACAGCTGGAAACGGGGAGATAAGCCTTTTTTGGAAGCATTGATTAAGATTTCTGACTTTTTCATCACATGTCAGCCAAGTGTCAGAAAAGCGCTGGAAACAGGGAGATCTGCCTTTTTTTGGAAGAAAAGGTTATATTCTTGAATTTTTCATCACACATCATCCCAAATGTCACTAAAAAGCTGGAATCGGGGAGATAAGCCTTTTTTGGAAGCAATGGTTAACATTTTGACTTTTTCATCACATGTTAGCCTAAGTGTCAGAAAAGCGCTGGAAACAGGGAGATAAGCCTTTTTTGGAAGAAATGGTTAAATTCTTGAATTTTTCATCACACATCATCCCAAATGTCACTAAACAGCTGGAAACGGGGAGATAAGCCTTTTTTGGAAGCATTGATTAAGATTTCTGACTTTTTCATCACATGTCAGCCAAGTGTCAGAAAAGCGCTGGAAACAGGGAGATAAGCCTTTTTTGGAAGAAATGGTTAAATTCTTGAATTTTTCATCACACATCATCCCAAATGTCACTAAACAGCTGGAAACGGGGAGATTATTCTTTTTTGGAAGCAATGGTTAACATTTTGACATTTTCATCACTTATCAGCTCCAGTGTCAGAAAAGCGCTGGAAACAGGGAGATAAGCCTTTTTTGGAAGAAATGGTTAAATTCTTGAATTTTTCATCACACATCATCCCAAATGTCACTAAACAGCTGGAAACGGGGAGATAAGCCTTTTTTGGAAGCATTGATTAAGATTTCTGACTTTTTCATCACATGTCAGCCCAAGTGTCAGAAAAGCGCTGGAAACAGGGAGATCTGCCTTTTTTTGGAAGAAATGGTTAAATTCTTGAATTTTTTATCACACATCATCCCAAATGTCATTAAACAGCTGGAAACGGGGAGATAAGCCTTTTTTGGAAGCAATGGTTAACATTTTGACTTTTTCATCACATATCAGCTCCAGTGTCAGAAAAGCGCTGGAAACAGGGAGATCTGCCTTTTTTTGGAAGAAAAGGTTAAATTCTTGAATTTTTCATCACACATCATCCCAAATGTCACTAAACAGCTGGAAACGGGGAGATAAGCCTTTTTTGGAAGCATTGATTAAGATTTCTGACTTTTTCATCACATGTCAGCCCAAGTGTCAGAAAAGCGCTGGAAACAGGGAGATCTGCCTTTTTTTGGAAGAAAAGGTTATATTCTTGAATTTTTCATCACACATCATCCCAAATGTCACTAAACAGCTGGAAACGGGGAGATAAGCCTTTTTTGGAAGCAATGGTTAACATTTTGACTTTTTCATCACATATCAGCTCCAGTGTCAGAAAAGCGCTGGAAACAGGGAGATCTGCCTTTTTTTGGAAGAAAAGGTTATATTCTTGAATTTTTCATCTCACATCATCCCAAATGTCACTAAACAGCTGGAAACGGGGAGATAAGCCTTTTTTGGAAGCAATGGTTAACATTTTGACTTTTTCATGACATATCAGCTCCAGTGTCAGAAAAGCGCTGGAAACAGGGAGATCTGCCTTTTTTTGGAAGAAAAGGTTAAATTCTTGAATTTTTCATCACACATCATCCCAAATGTCACTAAACAGCTGGAAACGGGGAGATAAGCTTTTTTGGAAGCATTGATTAAGATTTCTGACTTTTTCATCACATGTCAGCCCAAGTGTCAGAAAAGCGCTGGAAACAGGGAGATCTGCCTTTTTTTGGAAGAAAAGGTTATATTCTTGAATTTTTAATCACACATCATCCCAAATGTCACTAAACAGCTGGAATCGGGGAGATAAGCCTTTTTTGGAAGCAATGGTTAACATTTTGACTTTTTCATCACATGTCAGCCTAAGTGTCAGAAAAGCGCTGGAAACAGGGAGATAAGCCTTTTTTGGAAGAAATGGTTAAATTCTTGAATTTTTCATCACACATCATCCCAAATGTCACTAAACAGCTGGAAACGGGGAGATAAGCCTTTTTTGGAAGCATTGATTAAGATTTCTGACTTTTTCATCACATGTCAGCCCAAGTGTCAGAAAAGCGCTGGAAACAGGGAGATCTGCCTTTTTTTGGAAGAAATGGTTAAATTCTTGAATTTTTTATCACACATCATCCCAAATGTCATTAAACAGCTGGAAACGGGGAGATAAGCCTTTTTTGGAAGCAATGGTTAACATTTTGACCCTTTCATCACATATCAGCTCCAGTGTCAGAAAAGCGCTGGAAACAGGGAGATCTGCCTTTTTTTGGAAGAAAAGGTTAAATTCTTGAATTTTTCATCACACATCATCCCAAATGTCACTAAACAGCTGGAAACGGGGAGATAAGCCTTTTTTTGAAGCATTGATTAAGATTTCTGACTTTTTCATCACATGTCAGCCCAAGTGTCAGAAAAGCGCTGGAAACAGGGAGATAAGCCTTTTTTGGAAGAAAAGGTTATATTCTTGAATTTTTCATCACACATCATCCCAAATGTCACTAAACAGCTGGAAACGGGGAGATAAGCCTTTTTTGGAAGCATTGAGTTAGATTTCTGACTTTTTCATCACATGTCAGCCCAAGTGTCAGAAAAGCGCTGGAAACAGGGAGATAAGCCTTTTTTGGAAGAAATGGTTAAATTCTTGAATTTTTCATCACACATCATCCCAAATGTCACTAAACAGCTGGAAACGGGGAGATAAGCCTTTTTTGGAAGCATTGATTAAGATTTCTGACTTTTTCATCACATGTCAGCCCAAGTGTCAGAAAAGCGCTGGAAACAAGGAGATAAGCCTTTTTTGGAAGAAATGGTTAAATTCTTGAATTTTTCATCACACATCATCCCAAATGTCACTAAACAGATGGAAACGGGGAGATAAGCCTTTTTTGGAAGCATTGATTAAGATTTCTGACTTTTTCATCACATGTCAGCCCAAGTGTCAGAAAAACGCTGGAAACAGGGAGATAAGCCTTTTTTGGAAGAAATGGTTAAATTCTTGAATTTTTCATCACACATCATCCCAAATGTCACTAAACAGCTGGAAACGGGGAGATAAGCCTTTTTTGGAAGCATTGATTAAGATTTCTGACTTTTTCATCACATGTCAGCCCAAGTGTCAGAAAAGCGCTGGAAACAGGGAGATCTGCCTTTTTTTGGAAGAAAAGGTTATATTCTTGAATTTTTCATCACACATCATCCCAAATTGTCACTAAACAGCTGGAAACGGGGAGATTATTCTTTTTTGGAAGCAATGGTTAACATTTTGACATTTTCATCACTTATCAGCTCCAGTGTCAGAAAAGCGCTGGAAACAGGGAGATAAGCCTTTTTTGGAAGAAATGGTTAAATTCTTGAATTTTTCATCACACATCATCCCAAATGTCACTAAACAGCTGGAAACGGGGAGATAAGCCTTTTTTGGAAGCATTGATTAAGATTTCTGACTTTTTCATCACATGTCAGCCCAAGTGTCAGAAAAGCGCTGGAAACAGGGAGATCTGCCTTTTTTTGGAAGAAATGGTTAAATTCTTGAATTTTTTATCACACATCATCCCAAATGTCATTAAACAGCTGGAAACGGGGAGATAAGCCTTTTTTGGAAGCAATGGTTAACATTTTGACTTTTTCATCACATATCAGCTCCAGTGTCAGAAAAGCGCTGGAAACAGGGAGATCTGCCTTTTTTTGGAAGAAAAGGTTAAATTCTTGAATTTTTTCATCACACATCATCCCAAATGTCACTAAACAGCTGGAAACGGGGAGATAAGCCTTTTTTGGAAGCATTGATTAAGATTTCTGACTTTTTCATCACATGTCAGCCCAAGTGTCAGAAAAGCGCTGGAAACAGGGAGATCTGCCTTTTTTTGGAAGAAAAGGTTATATTCTTGAATTTTTCATCACACATCATCCCAAATGTCACTAAACAGCTGGAAACGGGGAGATAAGCCTTTTTTGGAAGCAATGGTTAACATTTTGACTTTTTCATCACATATCAGCTCCAGTGTCAGAAAAGCGCTGGAAACAGGGAGATCTGCCTTTTTTTGGAAGAAAAGGTTATATTCTTGAATTTTTCATCTCACATCATCCCAAATGTCACTAAACAGCTGGAAACGGGGAGATAAGCCTTTTTTGGAAGCAATGGTTAACATTTTGACTTTTTCATGACATATCAGCTCCAGTGTCAGAAAAGCGCTGGAAACAGGGAGATCTGCCTTTTTTTGGAAGAAAAGGTTAAATTCTTGAATTTTTCATCACACATCATCCCAAATGTCACTAAACAGCTGGAAACGGGGAGATAAGCCTTTTTTGGAAGCATTGATTAAGATTTCTGACTTTTTCATCACATGTCAGCCCAAGTGTCAGAAAAGCGCTGGAAACAGGGAGATCTGCCTTTTTTTGGAAGAAAAGGTTATATTCTTGAATTTTTAATCACACATCATCCCAAATGTCACTAAACAGCTGGAATCGGGGAGATAAGCCTTTTTTGGAAGCAATGGTTAACATTTTGACTTTTTCATCACATGTCAGCCTAAGTGTCAGAAAAGCGCTGGAAACAGGGAGATAAGCCTTTTTTGGAAGAAATGGTTAAATTCTTGAATTTTTCATCACACATCATCCCAAATGTCACTAAACAGCTGGATACGGGGAGATAAGCCTTTTTTGGAAGCATTGATTAAGATTTCTGACTTTTTCATCACATGTCAGCCCAAGTGTCAGAAAAGCGCTGGAAACAGGGAGATCTGCCTTTTTTGGAAGAAATGGTTAAATTCTTGAATTTTTTATCACACATCATCCCAAATGTCATTAAACAGCTGGAAACGGGAGATAAGCCTTTTTTGGAAGCAATGGTTAACATTTTGACTTTTTCATCACATATCAGCTCCAGTGTCAGAAAAAGCGCTGGAAACAGGGAGATCTGCCTTTTTTTGGAAGAAAAGGTTAAATTATTGAATTTTTCATCACACATCATCCCAAATGTCACTAAACAGCTGGAAACGGGGAGATAAGCCTTTTTTGGAAGCATTGATTAAGATTTCTGACTTTTTCATCACATGTCAGCCCAAGTGTCAGAAAAGCGCTGGAAACAGGGAGATAAGCCTTTTTTGGAAGAAAAGGTTATATTCTTGAATTTTTCATCACACATCATCCCAAATGTCACTAACAGCTGGAAACGGGGAGATAAGCCTTTTTTGGAAGCATTGAGTTAGATTTCTGACTTTTTCATCACATGTCAGCCCAAGTGTCAGAAAAGCGCTGGAAACAGGGAGATAAGCCTTTTTTGGAAGAAATGGTTAAATTCTTGAATTTTTCATCACACATCATCCCAAATGTCACTAAACAGCTGGAAACGGGGAGATAAGCCTTTTTTGGAAGCAATGGTTAACATTTTGACTTTTTCATCACATATCAGCTCCAGTGTCAGAAAAGCGCTGGAAACAGGGAGATCTGCCTTTTTTTGGAAGAAAAGGTTAAATTCTTGAATTTTTCATCACACATCATCCCAAATGTCACTAAACAGCTGGAAACGGGGAGATAAGCCTTTTTTGGAAGCATTGATTAAGATTTCTGACTTTTTCATCACATGTCAGCCCAAGTGTCAGAAAAGCGCTGGAAACAAGGAGATAAGCCTTTTTTGGAAGAAATGGTTAAATTCTTGAATTTTTCATCACACATCATCCCAAATGTCACTAAACAGCTGGAAACGGGGAGATAAGCCTTTTTTGGAAGCATTGATTAAGATTTCTGACTTTTTCATCACATGTCAGCCCAAGTGTCAGAAAAACGCTGGAAACAGGGAGATAAGCCTTTTTTGGAAGAAATGGTTAAATTCTTGAATTTTTCATCACACATCATCCCAAATGTCACTAAACAGCTGGAAACGGGGAGATAAGCCTTTTTTGGAAGCATTGATTAAGATTTCTGACTTTTTCATCACATGTCAGCCCAAGTGTCAGAAAAGCGCTGGAAACAGGGAGATCTGCCTTTTTTTGGAAGAAAAGGTTATATTCTTGAATTTTTCATCACACATCATCCCAAATGTCACTAACCCAGCTGGAATCGGGGAGATAAGCCTTTTTTGGAAGCAATGGTTAACATTTTGACATTTTCATCACTTATCAGCTCCAGTGTCATAAAAGCGCTGGAAACAGGGAGATCTGCCTTTTTTTGGAAGAAATGGTTAAATTCTTGAATTTTTTATCACACATCATCCCAAATGTCACTAAACAGCTGGAAAAGGGGAGATAAGCCTTTTTTGGAAGCATTGATTAAGATTTCTGACTTTTTCATCACATGTCAGCCCAAGTGTCAGAAAAGCGCTGGAAACAGGGAGATAAGCCTTTTTTGGAAGAAAAGGTTAAATTCTTGAATTTTTCATCACACAACATCCCAAATGTCACTAAACAGCTGGAAACGGGGAGATAAGCCTTTTTTGGAAGCATTGATTAAGATTTCTGACTTTTTCATCACATGTCAGCCCAAGTGTCAGAAAAGCGCTGGAAACAGGGAGATCTGCCTTTTTTTGGAAGAAAAGTTATATTCTTGAATTTTTCATCACACATCATCCCAAATGTCACTAAACAGCTGGAAACGGGGAGATAGCCTTTTTTGGAAGCAATGGTTAACATTTTGACTTTTTCATCACATATCAGCTCCAGTGTCAGAAAAGCGCTGGAAACAGGGAGATAAGCCTTTTTTGGAAGAAATGGTTAAATTCTTGAATTTTTCATCACACATCATCCCAAATGTCACTAAACAGCTGGAAACGGGGAGATAAGCCTTTTTTGGAAGCAATGGTTAACATTTTGACATTTTCATCACTTATCAGCTCCAGTGTCAGAAAAGCGTTGGAAACAGGGAGATCTGCCTTTTTTTGGAAGAAATGGTTAAATTCTTGAATTTTTATCACACATCATCCCAAATGTCACTAAACAGCTGGAAACGGGGAGATAAGCCTTTTTTGGAAGCATTGATTAAGATTTCTGACTTTTTCATCACATGTCAGCCCAAGTGTCAGAAAAGCGCTGGAAACAGGGAGATAAGCCTTTTTTGGAAGAAATGGTTAAATTCTTGAATTTTTCATCACACATCATCCCAAATGTCACTAAACAGCTGGAAACGGGGAGATAAGCCTTTTTTGGAAGCATTGATTAAGATTTCTGACTTTTTCATCACATGTCAGCCCAAGTGTCAGAAAAGCGCTGGAAACAGGGAGATAAGCCTTTTTTGGAAGAAATGGTTTAAATTCTTGAATTTTTCATCACACATCATCCCAAATGTCACTAAACAGCTGGAAACGGGAGATTATTCTTTTTTGGAAGCAATGGTTAACATTTTGACATTTTCATCACTTATCAGCTCCAGTGTCAGAAAAGCGCTGGAAACAGGGAGATCTGCCTTTTTTTGGAAGAAATGGTTAAATTCTTGAATTTTTTATCACACATCATCCCAAATGTCACTAAACAGCTGGAAACGGGGAGATAAGCCTTTTTTGGAAGCATTGAGTAAGATTTCTGACTTTTTCATCACGTCAGCCCAAGTGTCAGAAAAGCGCTGGAAACAGGGAGATAAGCCTTTTTTGGAAGAAATGGTTAAATTCTTGAATTTTTCATCACACATCATCCCAAATGTCACTAAACAGCTGGAAAACGGGGAGATAAGCCTTTTTTGGAAGCATTGATTAAGATTTCTGACTTTTTCATCACATGTCAGCCCAAGTGTCAGAAAAGCGCTGGGAAACAGGGAGATCTGCCTTTTTTTGGAAGAAAAGGTTATATTCTTGAATTTTTCATCACACATCATCCCAAATGTCACTAAACAGCTGGAATCGGGGAGATAAGCCTTTTTTTGGAAGCAATGGTTAACATTTTGACTTTTTCATCACATGTCAGTCTAAGTGTCAGAAAAGCGCTGGAAACAGGGAGATAAGCTTTTTTGGAAGAAATGGTTAAATTCTTGAATTTTTCATCACACATC